>NC_141237.1:15090000-15147500 GCF_054856515.1 Filicampus tigris
AAGGGCCACTTCCCTAATTCAGGGATGTTTATAAAGGTGAAGGGAGGGAATTTCACTGGTAATGGTGACAAACATTTACCATAATCCCCCATCTCCAGATGATTCAATGGCTTTTTTGGAAGTGACACATGGTTATTTCCCCAAGAGAACATCTGTTGGGAGAATTACCCACAGCCATGAGTTGCACATGAATCATGATCAACTTTGCCTCTGTTACCTTAACTGAACTCTGGTGAAAGAGCCCTAAGCATCACATTGTCAGCTGAGCTGATAGTAAGACATTCCACCTTTGACTGATCACCTTAAAGTATTACAATGTTTACAACACAATAACTGTACATGTTGGAGCCTGTGTATTAATTCTTTCTTTAAAATGCATTGAAAAATAGTTGAACAAACTAACTGGCTTCTAATTTCAAAACTCGCTATCCATCAATTTGTTGTGTATAAGGCGATCATACATTTACATGGCTTCACAGTCGTAATGGCCCTCCAAGTGAAATCAGAACTATGATGTGGCCCGCAACAAAAATGAGTTTGACACCCCTGATCTAGAGCATCAATACATGACTTATTGATTAGAAGTGAGGAGACGATAGTTGGGTGATAAGGTTGTAAGAGAGTGTGTGGCGCTAAATAGCTGGTGGCTCAATTTGGTATTACAATTTGTCTAATTTGGTTTTGCAATTTGTGGCACATTCTGCCTGGGACTTAACCCATCAAACCTAACCCACATCACCTTTCATGGCACACCTGTTACACCCTTTGTGCTCTTGCTGCATGACATTTTGTAGCACCAAAGCACCACAACTCTTGACAAGGCAACAGGTTTCTCTCCAGTGTGGGTTGTTGTGTGACGTTTTAAATTTTTCTTCAAAGAGAATCTTCGACCGCAAACAGAGCACGCAAAAGGCTTCTCTCCAGAGTGTGTACGTGTGTGTTGTTTTAAGGTTCCCTTCTCAGAAAAGCATTTACTACAGACTGAGCAGGAAAAAGGTTTCTCACCAGTGTGCGTTCTTTTGTGTGTGTTGAAGTGTCCTTTGTGAGAGAATCTTTGGCCACAGTCTGTGCAGGAAAAAGGTTTCTCACCGGTGTGGATTCTTGTGTGAATTTTTAAGGTTCCCTTCCGAGAGAATCTTTGACCACAAGCTAAGCAGGCAAAAGGTTTCTCACCAGTGTGTATCTTAATGTGTTGTTTCAAACCCTTCTTCAAGGCAAATGTTTTACCACACTGAGAACATTTCCAAGGTTTGTTGTCAGTGAGACATGTCATATTACCAACAGACTCATTATCTTCAACAGCGTGAGGAGCGTGTGACGTGTCGTTACTTTCCGATGGTGGAGCTAAGAGGCTGCCTGCTCGTGACCCTTTACATCGGTCTCCATCACTTTCTGTTATGTGTTGACATGAGCTGCAACTTGGAGGCTTCACCCCTATGCTCCTTTCACTTTGACCCTCATCTTCACTTTTGAAAGGGACAAGAGTCGATGGCAACTTGTAGATATCCTCCTTTTTGATGTAACGGGGCTCCTCTCCCTCCTCTTCCACGCATGGGTGCTGTGGCTCTTTTTTAATGTAAAATGACTGCTCCACCTCTTCCTCTTTCAAGTCAGGGACATCTTCGTCCTTCTCTTCCTTTTTAATGTGAGGGAGCTTTGGCTCCTGTCGCTCAATACGAACATCTTCACTGATGTCTGCAAGACAACAAAACACACACACACATGGTATCATGTTTCTCATTCACAATGAAGGTTATTAGGCAAGACAGAGGAGTTAAGATTACAATTTACCGTTTGGCATTAGCAAATTCACTTACTGATGGATTTTTGGTGGGGAGCATAATTGGTTACTGTACATTTCGGAAGAGTTGCACAGGGTCCGACATTGCACCTTAAGTGGCACTGGCCTCGGGTATTCAAGACGCACTCAGTAGGTTTTAATGACCATTTCATATTAGACTGTCTTCATGGTGTTTTATCTAAGTGCCTTTAAGACATTTTTAGTATGATTGCATTGATGGCCATAATGATGTCCTAACCTCACTGCAGTGCAGAACACTTTTATACTTTCACAGGTTGAAGTGGACAAGAGTAGTAATGTGCATTTATTTGCATTGTGGTGGCGATTGGTCGCCGTTTTAGACAACAGAACTGACAAAGCGAACAATATTACCATGCTTGCCCCCTCCTGTGATGTAGACCGCTTAGACCGAAAAAATAAGCCGAGCTCCAAAAGGGGGCATGCCAAGTTGTCGTAAATGTAATCACAAAAAAGGCCTTAAATCACTACAGAGTGTATTTTTGTACTGATGTCATTTTTACATGCAAACATAAGTGCCAATGTTAAGCTCATCCAAGTGGCCGTTTAAGGCTTCAAATACATGTACTCAATTACTCAAGTCCCTGTAAATTGAAAATAAATTCTTGTAAATTTGACAGAGAGAACAGTACGATTTGAAAATATCCCAAAAATGCAGAGTATATAAAATAAGGCTCATAAGTCATGAAACAGAGCTGACCTTGCAGCTGCAGGATGGTGTGAGCTTGTCCAATGGCAATCAAAACATGTCTGTTTTGTACAGTGTTGGCTGGAAAATGTGTGCCAGCTGGCTGCTGCTTTTAACAATAGAATGCCCTGAGAGGCCATTTGGCCTTTCTACGTTTAGGCCCAGAGAGGGGCCATTTGACCGATAGGAAAGGGGTGATAAACCGAGCTTTTGTTATGTTAACCCATTAAGGAAGGTGCGTGTTGGGGACAAGCCGAGCTTTTATGTTAACCCATTAAAGCCTGAAGCCCCTCGTGCGACATCTCTTTAAAACCTACGGTCGTCATTGGAGTCACCCTTGAAAACCGGACATTTTTGCGGAAATTCAACACCTACAAATTAATTAATATGTCAGCCCCTGTAGTAGATAGAACCATAATTCCGAAAGAATTTGAGAGCTTAGGCGTGACTTTCACACATATACCATATATATTTAGCTGGTTTCATTTAAAGTCCACAAGCACGTCGTCTATATCACTGTATTGTATCAGAGCTCCCACAATCGATTGTGCCACCATTACTCCTCGTAAAAATTCCGGATATCCTCCGACGACTCACGACACCGTCACATGTCTATTCTGATGCATTTCATTGGTTAACCCATTAAGGGTGGGAGTGCATAACCGTCTTTCTACCCTTAAAGCCTGGAGAGCATATACGCCATTCTTTTTTTTTATCCAATTTTTGTTCTCTGAACCAATGAAATGCATCAGAATATACACGTGACGGTGTCGTGAGCCAGCTGAGGATGTTCTGGAATTCTTTCGAGTCATAATGGCGGACGGCATCGATCGCGGGAGCTCCGAAATAAGTAACGGCAGTGATATAGACAATGCGCTTGTGGCCTTTGAACCAGTAGAACCAGTCGAAAGTGATGTATGGTTAAGATATGTTTGTAGACAATGACAATATCGATGTCTTTGTAAAATAGAGGATGGTAATTATCACTCGATTTTTAAAATTAAAAATAGTGCTTCTCTTACACTGACACTTTTTGTACATCTTCTCGATTGAAACAGAAAAGATGATTAAACTCAGGCCTGTGTGAAAGTCACGTCTAATGTCTCAAAATCTGTTGGAATAATGTTTCTGTCTGCTACAGGGGCTGAGATATTAATTATTTTGTATGTGTTGAATTTCTGGGGAGCCAGGCACTTTAGGCTTTAATGGGTTAAGCGACCGAGAATTGTATTTAAAAAAAGAAAATGACATATACGCTCTCCCGGCTTTAAAGGGAGGAACGCGCAACAGCGCTCCCGGCTTTAGTGGTAGAAACGCGCTTGTGCGTTCCCGGCTTTAATGGGTTAAAGCTGTCAGCCCCAGGAGGAACATCTGAAAATGCATGTGAATGAGGCAATCACTGACACTGAGCCACCCCCACAAACTTGTTTTGCAAGATTTCTTGACCAGAGTTCAGCCTATGGGGGAGGGAGGTATCCTTGTAACTGAAATGTTCTTGACAATTTCACTGCTCTGCATTGATTTCCCCTCCACGCTTCAATCCCGCTGACCATTCTGCCACCATGACCCACCTCCCCGTCCTGCATTATTTTTCTTTTTTCAAGTTTTAATTTTGTGTTTCTGTTATCTTTTTTGTATTCTGAGCTACATGAAATTTTGCTGACAAATACTTTTGTGACTTGGTGTAATGCCAATAAAAGGAAGCCTATCAGACGGAAATTGCAAGACCAGAACTGTAAAAAAGAAGTAACAGCTTTTCTCGTAAATAAGATATGAACTGTACCGTGAACAACATGTTTTCCCAGGGCAAACAGAACACAATTCTTAAGAGTGACAAAATACAAAAGTCCTCTGGGCCATTTGGAATGCATAAACATCTTATTTTGGGATGTGAATTGGGCAATAGTTGGAAGGAACGGCAGTGTACGTGTGTGTGTGTTAAGAGAGTGGCAGCATTTTTGCATACCCATGGCATTTCCTTTTTGCATTTTCCACGTGTCATCATTAGGGGTGTCAAAATAGTGCATTAATTGTGATCAATGAATTATGGTCAAAGTTAAAGATTTGTTTTTTTAATCTCATTAATCTAATTTTTAATCTCTAATTTTACTGTTTCTGTATGATGATGAGATCTGTTTTGATGCGTGGGACTTGTGCTTGAGTTGTTGGGGGTGTAAAAAACAATGGTCAGTGTCACACCCTGAAGTGGACACTGACCATAGTGATTGGCATAACCTGATAGCCTCCAAGTTCAGGAGCAGAGAGATGATGTGAAAATGGAGGAGCATGCTAGAGTTGTTGGTGCAATGAATGGTAAATTTAAAAAATTGATAAAGGCAGAGTGATACTCCTTTGTACGAAGGACTTTGCTTACTAAAGAAGCAGTTCAAACCTACCACATAAATGCAATGCAACCAGCCGTGAATAAATCTACAGCTAATGTTAACAACGAAGACACTAATATAGCGAGACATTGCAAGCTCTTCACCAAACTAAACCTGGCGAACAGCCCGCGTATGAGCAGGTCTGCTACCAACAGGCTGAGGAGTGTTCTTGCAAAGCGAATAGCGATGAACTGCAGGCCGACCAACGTCGTTGAAGACAGGAATTAGTTGAGGTGTTGCAAAGAGTCTCCAATGACCTCTCATACAAACCATCAAAGCTGGGCAGTCCGTCCCGGGGAGCAGAACGGTCCGTCCCTCCGTACGCCCATTTCTGGGGCGGAGGGTGACACTTTTGAAAAAAAGGGGCTGACTAAGCAAGGGCGGAAGTGGATTTTAGTCCTGTCCACTAATCGGCCCTCATGCGTGTGACGTGGTCACGAGGCGGTCAAATTTCATCTCAGCCTACTCGGTGAAAGGGTTCTTTATACTCGCTGCCGCATTGAATCACGTGACCGACACATTGTGCTGTGAGACATGTTGGCGACAGGTCTGCAGCACATGCCGTGCACACGTGAGAAATCTGGCTGAGCCAGGGGAAACTGTACATCAATTTCTGACGTATGCACGGCATGTGTTGCAGATCTGTCGCCAACTTGTCTCACACTACAATGTGTCGGTCACGTGATGCAATGCGGCAGTTGTCAGTAAAAAAGAAGCATACAGAAGCTTTTCGCCAGGGTATGTTGAAATGCCGCCTAGTGACCATGTGACACGCATGAGGGCCGATTGGTGGGCCGCATTAAAATCCACTTCCGCCCTTGCTTAGTCCGCCCCTTTTTTTCCCCAAACGTGTCACCCCACCGTCCTCCGCCCCAAAAATGGGCATCAGTCTGGGACGGACCGTTCCGCCCCCAGACAGACTGCCCAGCTCTGCAACTCACTACTTCATAAAAAAATACACCTGCCTACAAGCATGTTCTACTGCACTTAAGAACAATTAACATTTCTCCCACAAAATCATGAGGACAAGGACACCCTCAATCAATAAAATATGTTGGAAGACAGTAAACCTCACTTCTCACTCATGTCACTATCTTCCTATACTGTATAAGCTAGGTGGCAGTATGACACAATCAGACTGTAATCATTGTCTACAACAGGAGTCTTCAATCCTGTTCCTCGAGGGCCGGTGTCCTGCCTGTTTTCCATCTCTCCCTGCTACAGATATTCACCAAAGATCTGCAGAAGCTGGATAACAATCCTGATCATTTGAATCAGGTGTGTGTTGCAGCAGGGACAGATGGAAAACAGGTAGGACACCTGTACCCCTTGGGGAACAGGATTGAAAACCCCTGGTTTACAAGATGGATCAAATTACGGGGCACGTTTAGTTTAGCTTTAGTTTTCTGCATTAAACACTACTATGTCCTTGGCTATTGTGTGCCGTGAGACTCCTTTAATTAAACAATAAAAACGGAGCGACCAATACTTAACGAGAGCTTGTCATTCTCTGAACATGACCCCGTTGGGCCAGTGACGTCACGCACGCACTGGGTCAAACTCGCCGGGGCAGCCAGTGGGGGGGCCCAGCTCATGAAAATATTGAGTTTTCTGCATCTTTTCCGAGGCCTTTTAATTTATTTTTTTTAACCTGTTAGAATAATTGTACATAGGTTATCCCATATTTACTCTTATAAGTACTGTAAGGCATTTATTCAGCATTATTAACTTGTTTGAATCATGTAAGCCGAAGTTGTTTGTGAAGAAAGTGGAATGTGAGAAGCTGCAAAATAGGAACAATGCTCTTATCGAAGCGCTTCCCATGGTTAGACGCTGAGTCCTTGGGACAGAATATAACAATAAAAACGAACTTAAACACACACACACACACACACACACACACACGCACACACACACACACACACACACACACACACACACACACACACAGTCTCCAAACTGTTTGTCACAATGCTACATGTTCCCCCCACCCTTTAGAGTAGCAATTTCTATGTATACAATTAGGGACCACCCAAGAAAATAAAAAGAGAAGAGGCGGATTGGCTGTTTCAGAGCACTGTTAGACATTGTAATTGTGCAGTCTCCTTTGCTCTCCTCGCGAGTAAAAAGACAATATTGTGTTGAGTGTCTTCTCTCCTCATTGTGTGTTATTTATTAATGTCCTAAGTGGTGTGAATATAACATAACCTAAGCAATCACTGGAATCTCATTATTTGTACTCAATCTTAAAGTTTTACGGCTAACTTTTTTCGTGTAACATACATTTCAAGTGTCTCTTCTGTAGAAACTCTGGCCACAAACTGAGCAGGAAAAAGGTTTCTCACCAGTACGGCTTGTGTGTATTTTTAAGGAACATGATTCATCCTTGTGAGAGAATCTCTGACCACAAACTGAGCAGACATGAGGTTTCTCACCAGTGTCTGATCTTGTGTGTAAATTAAGCTTCCCTTCTGAGAGAAACTTTGACCACGAACTGAGCAGGAAAAGGGTTTCCCCACCAGTGTGGGTTCTTGTGTTCATTATAAAGGGAAAAGGGTTTCCCCACCAGTGTGGGTTCTTGTGTTCATTATAAAGTTTGCTTTTTGTGAAAATCTTGGGCCACAATCTGTGCAGGCAAAAGGTTTCTCTTCAATGTGTATTCTCATGTGTTGTTTCAAACTCTTCTTACAAGCAACTGTTCTCCCACACTGAGAACATGTCCATCTTTTGTTGGCATCACCTCCAAACTCGTCATTGTGAGGAGCATGTTAAAACCCTTTGCAAGTCCACCTGCCATTTTTACCTGAACGCCTAAAAGGTGCACCCAAAGTAACTTTGAAGCTGTACTTGAACCATGTGGAGTATCAGCATAGTTTTGGTCTCTTTTTGAAGATAACACTTCAATTTTTTTCACTTCAACTGTCAGAATCTGTTAAAGGGCTACTGGCACTGAATTATTTTTTTTCTTCAAAAATCTGCCTGGAAAATTAATGTAGCAGGGTGGTGGACTAAATAACACTGCAGGTTTACAGCTCAAAGGCTTCCCCAATTCAAATATGACAATATACTACAGAAAATGAGCATTTTACACAGGTTTTCCTGAGGAGAGGTCCAGGCGAAGCAAACGTGTGCCATTTGGGTGACCCAATTGCAACCATGGTCACATACGTAGGGGAAAAGGCTGTTCTTTTGGAATGCTTCAACATACAAAAATGATCATGGGTTCTAATGTAAAGTAAGACTTGGGGGTATTTTATCCTATCCTATGGTATATTTTCTTTTAAATGATATTGCAATTTGCCCTGTGATTGGCTGGCAACCAGTTCAGGGCTACTGCCCTAAGACAACTGGGATAGGCTCCAGCACCCCCGCGACCCTCGTGAGGATAAAGCGGTAAAGATGGATGGATGATATTGCAATTGGTGACCTTTATTTCACATGTAGTTTTATGTTGGACGTGATACTGTGCATTACAGCAGAGGACAGTGTTGAACATTGTGTCATCAACAGCATTATTATTCGGAATATAAAGCAGCATATTTTTTAACAATAAATAACAGACTTGAAACTGTTAATCTTGCAGAAGGTGTGCATATCCAAGGTTTTTGTGTGAGGAAAGAAGTGATCTACATGCGCTGGTATTATTGTACTACGCGACAGGAATTTTATATCGTGGATAGTGTCACTGTCTGCAGCATGCCCCGACGGCTAACACAACCGATTAGGGCGTAAATCTGATGCAATGTACTCTGCAATGGATTTGGTAATTTTCTTACTCTTTTGGAGTTTGGTGGAAGAGCACCTGGCAGAGTAAGGCGGTTGTTTATCATCTCCGACGGGTCAGCACTCAACTCTGGTCGGTAGCGTGTTATTTTTGTTGGATTCCCAAAATATTTTTATCAGCGTCCCACACTTCATAAAGAAACTAAATGTCTCCAAACCAATGCTTTTAACAAGGATTGCTCGTGTCAGGTTTTGTTTGTCCCGCCATCTTGTCACGTAAGCGGCACAGACAAACGCACGAAATCGCTTGCACATCTTTTTATTTTTACTTTTTTTTATTTATGCTTTAAACAGATTATTAATACCTCTGAATCGATGCAGAATCTTTTTAATAAAATGAACGATGCATCGAAAAAACGATTATCGTTCCCTCCCCTAATTTTTACCTTCATTTTCACTCTTCAAATGGACAACAGTCGATGGCAGCTTGCACATCTCCTCTTCCTCTTTAATGTTGTGGGTGTCTTCCCTCTCCTCCTTCATGTAAGGATGCTCCGGCTCCTCCTCTTTTTCGATGTAAAGAGACATCTGCTCCTCTTCCTCTTTGAAATGGGGGACTTCCTCATCTTCCTCTTTCTCTTTAATGTGAGGGCGCTCTGGCTTCTGCCGCTCAGGACGAACATCTTGACTGATGTCTGCAAGACAAGAAGTCAAATACACATGGTATTATGGTTTATCTGTAGAATGAAGGTGATTAGGGCAGCCAAAATAAGTTAAGATCACAACATACTGTTTGGCATTAGCAAACTGACTGTATTTTCCGGGGGGAGCCCATCTTTGGTTATTTGTTAAGACTTGCACAGGGTCTGACATTGCACCTTATTCAGTGGCGGCCCAATCAAAAGTGATACTGGCTTCGTATATTCATGATATAATGCAAGAAGTTTTAGTGATTTCATATTGTGTGTCTTTACACTGTATCATTTAAGCCCCTTTAATAAATTAGTGTTGCAAATGCATTCGTTGCTGTGGCAATTTATTAATGTCACTAAAATTGAAGCACTGCAATTTAAAAAAAAAAGGAAGAAATATTACAGCTCCAAAGACTACCTCAATTATATAGTTATTCAAGTCCACAGTGGTCCCCAAACCTTTTCCTGTGAGAACTTTTCCCTTCTCTGATGGGGGGAGGGTCCGTTTATTACAGAAAAAGTGTGACGATTGCAGGGGTGCCTAAACGTTAACATTTGTTTTGCAGAAAGCCACACATAACCAAATATGAATATTCTACATACAAACCCAATCCCAATGAAGTTGGGATGTTGTGTTAAACGTAAATAAAAAACAGAATACAATGATTAGCAAATTATGTTCAACCGACATTTAATTGACATACCTGTCAACCCCGGGCTGTGCTGAATCTTACAAAATTTGTAATTTGCCCATACATTTCTGTATAAAGTCTTACACAGTGTGCTCAGCGGGAGAGGTGGGGGAAACGGAACGGACATTTCTACATAGAATCTTACACACTGTTTATCGCTCAACGGGGGGGTTGGGGGGTTGTATTTGCTCGGGCTGGGCCGATAATTCGATATCGATATGTATCGCGATTGACACGTGATCGATACCAATAGAAAATGCCTTCAATAAAACGTTCAATAGAAAAAAGAAAAACAAACCCGATCGCAGCATGGTGCGTGATGTAGGCAGCGTGCTTCCGCCTCCAAACATGAAGAAGAAGCGTTTAAACCAAAGAAGAAGCAGCTTTTAAACCAACGAGGAAGAAGCATTTAAACCAACAAGAAGAAGCTGTTAACTCAACTGAGCATGGTCGTGGGCCTGGCGGCCGTTCGCTACGCTCGCGTCCAGCGAGCGGCGTAGCTTTGCTCAAATAAATGACCACTCGACTCAGTACAACTCTTACAGTTAAATTGTATCATGCATGATAACCCTATTAAAAACCCGTGGATGGAGCCATGGTGTACAAGTAGAGGAGTTCTTGTCTTTGACATGCTAGCGCCAGTTAGCCTTATCCGACACCGGCATCGCACTCAAGGTAAAATCAAGTAAAATATGAATGGACTATGGCAATAATGCGTCCGCTAAAAAGATAAAGTAGTCCTAAGACGGTTGGTAAACGATGACGTATGCACTGCAAGAGAGTATTCGTTCACTTACATTGGATGAACATTGAATGAAGGCTAATATATGTGTGCCAACAACTGCTTTGGGGTAGACCTAATGCAAATAAGCATTTACAATGCACTGATGGAGGACAAACTGCGCATTACACTACATAACGATGTACAAAAAACAGTTAACTGTTATTTAAAGGTAAGGTTTACAACAAAACCAATAACTATCAATATTGACTTGAGATGAAATACTTAGATTGTGACAGTTTTTCAAACATTTCTCAGCCCTTCTAAGCACATTATCTTTAAAATGGAGTTTATTTCATCTTTATATCGACCAGTTTATTTCACTCTTTCATAGTTACATTGACCTCTTGTTAAAGGTTAAGTATTATGTTAAAAGAAAATAACCTAAATGTATTTATCTTCAGGTCATTATTTTGAATAGAAGAAAATTCAATATATATCAATATCGACCAATATGAAACACTTATATCGTGATATACTTTTCAGTCATATCGCCCAGTCCTAGTATTTACTCATAAAAGTCGGCCGAAGTTTGCAGTCGGAATCGTTAACGGACGCTCCGGAAGAGTCGAAATGGGCAAGACGAGATCGGTCTAACAAAAAATGAGTTTTTAATTTTTTTCCCCCCGTACAAAAAATGTTATACAGCGTACGCAATTTGAAATGATCAAGAAACGTAAAAAATACGGGGAAAACGTATAAGTTGACAGGGATGAATTGAATACGCTACAAAGACAAGATATTTCATTTTCAAACTGAGAAATGTAATTGTCTGCGATTGGCTGGCAACCAGTTCAGGGTGTAACCCTACTACTGCCCAGCTGGGATACAATACAATTTATTTATTTATATAGCGCATTTCACAACAGCTACAACAGCTGGGATACAATACAATTTATTTAAATAGCGCATTTCACAACACCTACAAGTTGTAACAAAGCAGATACAACAACAAAATAGCCATAAAACAACAAGTGAAATCAATAAATTAACACAAAAGAAGAAGTTGGAAGCCTACGAAAGGATACACACCATATTGTTTACCACCCCAATAGGGCCCGTGCACTGCGTCATCACGACGTGTTCATCCACCACATTGGGGGGTACGGTGAACGACTGTACATGAAATGCTGTGTATTTGTCGATTCAAAAACATGTTCAAATGCAAGAAATTGTCTGGGCTTTACAAGGATAAATTAGACACTTAAGCCAGAGCCCGATATCTTGCAAAAATAGGCATTATAAATGGTTTGGATCCTTACACAATTCCCAAAACTGAGCGGAAATACAAACCGGACCTACTTTCTCCTTTGTGTACACCGGATATTATCGGGAACCTTGTGTGTAGTGTGAATACACTAAACATCGGAGCAATTTTAACACAAATCTTTAGCCTCCGGTGTGCAATTTACAAACGGGTAGGTGCAGGCGGCAAACATAACACCGTCACTCGGACTAAGGTACGTGCTTGCGTGTTTGCTTGTGAACCGTCCACTTAAACTACACGAACTAAGTACCATATTTTCCAGACTATACGTCGCTACGGAGAACAAGTCGCACCAGCCATAAAATGCATTATAAAGAAGAAAAAAAACATTTAAGTCGCCCTGGAGTATAAGTTGCATTTTAATTAGGAGGAAATTAATTGTGCGCTTAGTACACATCATTTCCATCGAGCTACGATGGTAACATTGAGCTAACATTCACACATGTAGCAGTCAAGAAAGTTACGGTAAGATAACTTTAAACTCACCAAAAGGGTTGTAGATCGATTAAATAAGTCTTATTTATCGTCCACTATGTAGAATGTTTCCAAAAGTATTTATGTATTTGGTCATAATTATCTCTCTGTTCGTCTTCTCCGCTCTCTGCTCCGTACGTGCAGACTGATGCAAGACCTCAGCCGGAGCAGGGTTATTATAGTTTTGGATTTTTCATTTTAGTTTAGTTTTTATTTCACTTTGACTTTTTATTTCTAATTCAGTTAGTTTTAATTAGTTTTTAGAAAATATTTGTTAGTTTTTATTAGTTGTAGTTTTGGGGAAAATGCTTGGTTTTAGTTTAGTTAATTTTTTAGAATTTGATGTATTTGTCAGGAGCGTTTTTTTTTTTTACAGTAACAAGTGTTGCTAATTATTCAAATAAAGATAACATTTGAAAAATGTATTAACTTACTAACTATGTATGACTAACCATCAACAAATAACAGTATGAACATAACATCACAGTCCACTTAAATTTAAGTGCTATAAAGCGAAGAAAAGTGCAGTGCATTAATGCTGCTTATAAAGTGAAAATGCAGATGAAACAAGCAACAGAAAACATAACATAAAAACCTGGCAATTGAACAGGAGACTGCAGACTGTAACATCAGAATATAAGTCAAGAACTGTAAGTCCTTCCATATTGACACACACACAGAGATAACACAGAGAGAGAGAGAGAGAGAGAGAGAGAGAGAGAGAGAGAGAGAGAGAGAGAGAGAGAGAAAGAGAGAAATATTACCGTATTTTCCGGACTATACGTTGCTCCGGAGTACAAATCGCACCAGCCATAAAATAAATTATAATTCATTTAATAATATATTTATTTTTTATATTTTAACCATTTAAATTATTCATGCATTTTAATAGCTTTTAGGATTTATCTTTATGTTTCTTTATGTAGGTTAATAACATGTGAAATGATATACACTACAGGTTATTCTGCCCGTTGTAAAGTCCATATGTAATGCAGGTTTATATGCAGCCTTAGAACGCCCTCCTGTGGTTGATTTGTGCATTGTTTGCTGACCTTGAAAAGGAAAGGGATAGAATATAATGTGTTAATAATTTCACACACAAGTTGCTCCAGAGTATAAGTCGCCCCCCTAGCCAAACTATGAAAAAAAACGTGATTTATAGTCCGGAAAATACGGTACTTATTTTATTTTTAACAATGTATGTGATCCTTGATCATTCCTTCTTTCCTTTCACCTCACTCACTGAGTGCATGCAAGTATGTGACTATAAGAGAGAGAAAACAAGAGGATTCTGAAGTATATAAAACTTATTGCTATGAAAATGCATCCTTTCGCCCAAAACGAAAGGTTGTTTATGCTGAAATATTTTCATTTTACAGCCGATAAGCCATCCTACTTCATTCGTTTTGACATGTCCTAAACGAGGGTTCCCTCGGTCTTATAAGCATGCATGAGCACCTCCGTGTTAACCTGAGAGAGAAACGGGAGGACATTCCATCACTGTGACAGACCGGTCCATCTGTCCGTCCGTAACATTTTGTTGACGGCCGACAAATGACGGGTCACATTTTTAAAAAGACGGATTAAGCATTGACGAAAACCGTCTGCAGTCCGTCTCCAATCCGTCATTAGTCTATTTTTAGCGGCGAGGCTTCAATGGCCGCGGTGAGGCTGTTTGTGTATAGAGAGACACTAGAGTAGTGTGCCTTCAAGCGTGCCTGTATTTTCTAATTCTGACTGCATGTACACCGCCCCTCCCTCGTGCTGTTGGGGCACACCATTACAAGTAGGGGTGGGCGATATGATGATATTAGATCGTTAAGCAATTCAACGTGTTTACAATCTCATAAAGCCGGAAAATTGTTTGATCGTCTACATGGCACATTCTATACAGTTTAGCTCGATGGCGGCGCAAAGCCGCTGACGCGTATACCCGACCAACCAATCACAGCACGCACAGTGCACCGTACGTGACACTCCCCGCCTCCCTGTTTGTTTGTATACAGCGGGGAGCTATAGCAAAAAGTATTAAAGTATTAAAAAACGATGTAAAAAAGAATCTTGATAAAATTGTGATCGTGATTTTATTTTTAAAAAATCGTGATCTGATATTTTTGCCAGATCGCCCACTCCTAATTACAAGTGGGGGAGGGAAATACCACAATCCATGTAACAGAGGTTTCGGTTTCGCATTGGCCGCGGCTTGCAGCTTCAGGGTCCTAAAAGGAGAGACATACCGAATTTTCCAGGCTATAAGTCACTCTATTTTTGGAACACTTCGGGAAAAATGTTTAATTAAGCCGCACCTTTATATAAGCCACACCTATCTATGTTGAAAACTTTTTGACTTGTTGAAAATTTACTGCATTTACAGAATGGGTCACTGATAGTGTAGTGGTACACACGCCCGAGTTGTGTGCGGGCAGCGTGGGATCGATTCCCGCTCAGTGGCGGTGTCTGTGTGTGCCCTGCGACTGGCTGGCGACCAGTTCGGGGTGTAGTATGCCTTCGCCCGTTGACGGCTGGGATAGGCTCCAGCACCTCCCCGCGACCCTGTATAGGATAAGTGGTTTGGGAGATTGACACATGACGCATTTACAGAACGATTATGAACTGTAAATATACATGTATGTACGTCACGGATTCTTTCCTAACAGTGCCTTTTAACACTGCAGCAACATTGCTGATTAAAACAGAAGAGAACCAAAGGAAAATAAACAGAACTTCTCTTCATTTCACTGCCGACTGCCGCTCCAGTTTGTCAGCTAATGCCCACCAGACTCCACCATCTATTGTTCTACTACATTCTACATATGCACCTGTCTTGTTTTATGTTAATAAAGTCAGCAAACTAACACAGACGTAACATCAGCCAATCGCATTCATGTGAACTTCAGGCACTTCTAGGAAAACATCAAATCAAAGCATTACAGCACCTAATGCAATAACCTAGTCTATGGCGCCCTCGCCTGTTGAACTCCTCCACCTGCAGTCACATCCAGTTAATGGTAAATGTATTGTATTGAATTGTACTGTCATTCTGGTTAGAGTGCCCCGAGCGGTGGAAGAAAAATCCACAGAATAGCCGCACCGGACTATAAGCCACATGGCTCAAAATCTAGGAAAAAAAGCCGCGGTTTATAGTCCGGAAAATACGGTATTTAGTCCAGCCGTGGATAAGGTTGCCCGTGCTTCAATTTATTTATTTATAATTTATAATTATTAATATTTTATTAATTATATAATGGCGGCATGGTGGTCGACTGGTTAGCACGTCCGCCTCACAGTTCAGAGGTCGTGGGTTCGATCCCGGCCCCGGCCTCCCTGTGTGGAGTTTGCATGTTCTCCCCGTGCCTGCGTGGGTTTTCTCCGGGTACTCCGGTTTCCTCCCACATTCCAAAAAAACATGCATGGTAAGTTGATTGGACTCTCTAAATTGCCCCTTTGTGTAAAGCTGTTGCCATGGTAACAGGCAGTTCGCCAATAATACCGCTGATTTTGAGGGTCTGAACAGGCAAGAAATCTCGCGAAACTTTGGACACACATCAGGCCTGGCAAAAATCAAGATTTTTTTATTTCATTGTACAATTTGTAAAAAAATGGCTCGCTAGCGCCGGTTGTACGTTTCACCTACATCGACGAAGTTTTGGTGGTAAATTGAAGGAATAATTATTAAATAGTTATCCCACATTTGCTTGTTATTAATCACCAAATAGCTGCCACACGTTTGCCTATCATACTGCGGTTGAATGAACATATAATCCTGAGTGATTTGATAACGTTACATTCATATAGTGTTGTGTGGATTAGTAGTTTTAGATTAGAGCAGCATGGAGGTTGTGGGATCGATTCCCGGCCATTGTGACTGTGTCGAAGTATCCTTGAGCAAGATACACAACCCCCAGTTGCTCCTGATGCTGCATAATCAGTAGGTAGATGAGCTGGAGTGTAAAGCGCTTTGAGTACCCAAGGTAGAAAAGCGCTATATAAGTACAGCCCATTTACAGTATTTTAATTCAATTTTACCACGACCCTTGTGAGGATAAGCGGTATAGATAATGGATGGATGGATGATGGTTGAATCAGCATTGATATAACATTGTGATATATGGTTGAAAAGCAAACGTTGACCTAATATTTTATCAACCTTGCGCTTTCTGTATAATTTCTACTTTAGGTTTCAACGTAGATTCAACACTTAAGTTGAACCATATTTCAACATTGATTCAACCATATTTTGCTATCTGGGTACAGTATGCAGTACTGTAATATATCTAAAAATGGATGCGTAAAAGTGGGGGATAACACATTTTTACAAGGATAAATTAGACACTTAAGCCAGAGCCCGATATCTTGCAAAAATAGGCATTATAAATGGTTTGGATCCTTACACAATTCCCAAAACTGAGCGGAAATACAAACCGGACCTACTTTCTCCTTTGTGTACACCGGATATTATCGGGAACCTTGTGTGTAGTGTGAATACACTAAACATCGGAGCAATTTTAACACAAATCTTTAGCCTCCGGTGTGCAATTTACAAACGGGTAGGTGCAGGCGGCAAACATAACACCGTCACTCGGACTAAGGTACGTGCTTGCGTGTTTGCTTGTGAACCGTCCACTTAAACTACACGAACTAAGTACCATATTTTCCAGACTATACGTCGCTACGGAGAACAAGTCGCACCAGCCATAAAATGCATTATAAAGAAGAAAAAAAACATTTAAGTCGCCCTGGAGTATAAGTTGCATTTTTGGAGGAAATTAATTGTGCGCTTAGTACACATCATTTCCATCGAGCTACGATGGTAACATTGAGCTAACATTCACACATGTAGCAGTCAAGAAAGTTACGGTAAGATAACTTTAAACTCACCAAAAGGGTTGTAGATCGATTAAATAAGTCTTATTTATCGTCCACTATGTAGAATGTTTCCAAAAGTATTTATGTATTTGGTCATAATTATCTCTCTGTTCGTCTTCTCCGCTCTCTGCTCCGTACGTGCAGACTGATGCAAGACCTCAGCCGGAGCAGGGTTATTATAGTTTTGGATTTTTCATTTTAGTTTAGTTTTTATTTCACTTTGACTTTTTATTTCTAATTCAGTTAGTTTTAATTAGTTTTTAGAAAATATTTGTTAGTTTTTATTAGTTGTAGTTTTGGGGAAAATGCTTGGTTTTAGTTTAGTTAATTTTTTAGAATTTGATGTATTTGTCAGGAGCGTTTTTTTTTTTTACAGTAACAAGTGTTGCTAATTATTCAAATAAAGATAACATTTGAAAAATGTATTAACTTACTAACTATGTATGACTAACCATCAACAAATAACAGTATGAACATAACATCACAGTCCACTTAAATTTAAGTGCTATAAAGCGAAGAAAAGTGCAGTGCATTAATGCTGCTTATAAAGTGAAAATGCAGATGAAACAAGCAACAGAAAACATAACATAAAAACCTGGCAATTGAACAGGAGACTGCAGACTGTAACATCAGAATATATGTCAAGAACTGTAAGTCCTTCCATATTGACACACACACAGAGATAACACAGAGAGAGAGAGAGAGAGAGAGAGAGAGAGAGAGAGAGAGAGAGAGAGAGAGAGAGAGAAAGAGAGAAATATTACCGTATTTTCCGGACTATACGTTGCTCCGGAGTACAAATCGCACCAGCCATAAAATAAATTATAATTCATTTAATAATATATTTATTTTTTATATTTTAACCATTTAAATTATTCATGCATTTTAATAGCTTTTAGGATTTATCTTTATGTTTCTTTATGTAGGTTAATAACATGTGAAATGATATACACTACAGGTTATTCTGCCCGTTGTAAAGTCCATATGTAATGCAGGTTTATATGCAGCCTTAGAACGCCCTCCTGTGGTTGATTTGTGCATTGTTTGCTGACCTTGAAAAGGAAAGGGATAGAATATAATGTGTTAATAATTTCACACACAAGTTGCTCCAGAGTATAAGTCGCCCCCCTAGCCAAACTATGAAAAAAAACGTGATTTATAGTCCGGAAAATACGGTACTTATTTTATTTTTAACAATGTATGTGATCCTTGATCATTCCTTCTTTCCTTTCACCTCACTCACTGAGTGCATGCAAGTATGTGACTATAAGAGAGAGAAAACAAGAGGATTCTGAAGTATATAAAACTTATTGCTATGAAAATGCATCCTTTCGCCCAAAACGAAAGGTTGTTTATGCTGAAATATTTTCATTTTACAGCCGATAAGCCATCCTACTTCATTCGTTTTGACATGTCCTAAACGAGGGTTCCCTCGGTCTTATAAGCATGCATGAGCACCTCCGTGTTAACCTGAGAGAGAAACGGGAGGACATTCCATCACTGTGACAGACCGGTCCATCTGTCCGTCCGTAACATTTTGTTGACGGCCGACAAATGACGGGTCACATTTTTAAAAAGACGGATTAAGCATTGACGAAAACCGTCTGCAGTCCGTCTCCAATCCGTCATTAGTCTATTTTTAGCGGCGAGGCTTCAATGGCCGCGGTGAGGCTGTTTGTGTATAGAGAGACACTAGAGTAGTGTGCCTTCAAGCGTGCCTGTATTTTCTAATTCTGACTGCATGTACACCGCCCCTCCCTCGTGCTGTTGGGGCACACCATTACAAGTAGGGGTGGGCGATATGATGATATTAGATCGTTAAGCAATTCAACGTGTTTACAATCTCATAAAGCCGGAAAATTGTTTGATCGTCTACATGGCACATTCTATACAGTTTAGCTCGATGGCGGCGCAAAGCCGCTGACGCGTATACCCGACCAACCAATCACAGCACGCACAGTGCACCGTACGTGACACTCCCCGCCTCCCTGTTTGTTTGTATACAGCGGGGAGCTATAGCAAAAAGTATTAAAGTATTAAAAAACGATGTAAAAAAGAATCTTGATAAAATTGTGATCGTGATTTTATTTTTAAAAAATCGTGATCTGATATTTTTGCCAGATCGCCCACTCCTAATTACAAGTGGGGGAGGGAAATACCACAATCCATGTAACAGAGGTTTCGGTTTCGCATTGGCCGCGGCTTGCAGCTTCAGGGTCCTAAAAGGAGAGACATACCGAATTTTCCAGGCTATAAGTCACTCTATTTTTGGAACACTTCGGGAAAAATGTTTAATTAAGCCGCACCTTTATATAAGCCACACCTATCTATGTTGAAAACTTTTTGACTTGTTGAAAATTTACTGCATTTACAGAATGGGTCACTGATAGTGTAGTGGTACACACGCCCGAGTTGTGTGCGGGCAGCGTGGGATCGATTCCCGCTCAGTGGCGGTGTCTGTGTGTGCCCTGCGACTGGCTGGCGACCAGTTCGGGGTGTAGTATGCCTTCGCCCGTTGACGGCTGGGATAGGCTCCAGCACCTCCCCGCGACCCTGTATAGGATAAGTGGTTTGGGAGATTGACACATGACGCATTTACAGAACGATTATGAACTGTAAATATACATGTATGTACGTCACGGATTCTTTCCTAACAGTGCCTTTTAACACTGCAGCAACATTGCTGATTAAAACAGAAGAGAACCAAAGGAAAATAAACAGAACTTCTCTTCATTTCACTGCCGACTGCCGCTCCAGTTTGTCAGCTAATGCCCACCAGACTCCACCATCTATTGTTCTACTACATTCTACATATGCACCTGTCTTGTTTTATGTTAATAAAGTCAGCAAACTAACACAGACGTAACATCAGCCAATCGCATTCATGTGAACTTCAGGCACTTCTAGGAAAACATCAAATCAAAGCATTACAGCACCTAATGCAATAACCTAGTCTATGGCGCCCTCGCCTGTTGAACTCCTCCACCTGCAGTCACATCCAGTTAATGGTAAATGTATTGTATTGAATTGTACTGTCATTCTGGTTAGAGTGCCCCGAGCGGTGGAAGAAAAATCCACAGAATAGCCGCACCGGACTATAAGCCACATGGCTCAAAATATAGGAAAAAAAGCCGCGGTTTATAGTCCGGAAAATACGGTATTTAGTCCAGCCGTGGATAAGGTTGCCCGTGCTTCAATTTATTTATTTATAATTTATAATTATTAATATTTTATTAATTATATAATGGCGGCATGGTGGTCAACTGGTTAGCACGTCCGCCTCACAGTTCAGAGGTCGTGGGTTCGATCCCGGCCCCGGCCTCCCTGTGTGGAGTTTGCATGTTCTCCCCGTGCCTGCGTGGGTTTTCTCCGGGTACTCCGGTTTCCTCCCACATTCCAAAAAAACATGCATGGTAAGTTGATTGGACTCTCTAAATTGCCCCTTTGTGTAAAGCTGTTGCCATGGTAACAGGCAGTTCGCCAATAATACCGCTGATTTTGAGGGTCTGAACAGGCAAGAAATCTCGCGAAACTTTGGACACACATCAGGCCTGGCAAAAATCAAGATTTTTTTATTTCATTGTACAATTTGTAAAAAAATGGCTCGCTAGCGCCGGTTGTACGTTTCACCTACATCGACGAAGTTTTGGTGGTAAATTGAAGGAATAATTATTAAATAGTTATCCCACATTTGCTTGTTATTAATCACCAAATAGCTGCCACACGTTTGCCTATCATACTGCGGTTGAATGAACATATAATCCTGAGTGATTTGATAACGTTACATTCATATAGTGTTGTGTGGATTAGTAGTTTTAGATTAGAGCAGCATGGAGGTTGTGGGATCGATTCCCGGCCATTGTGACTGTGTCGAAGTATCCTTGAGCAAGATACACAACCCCCAGTTGCTCCTGATGCTGCATAATCAGTAGGTAGATGAGCTGGAGTGTAAAGCGCTTTGAGTACCCAAGGTAGAAAAGCGCTATATAAGTACAGCCCATTTACAGTATTTTAATTCAATTTTACCACGACCCTTGTGAGGATAAGCGGTATAGATAATGGATGGATGGATGATGGTTGAATCAGCATTGATATAACATTGTGATATATGGTTGAAAAGCAAACGTTGACCTAATATTTTATCAACCTTGCGCTTTCTGTATAATTTCTACTTTAGGTTTCAACGTAGATTCAACACTTAAGTTGAACCATATTTCAACATTGATTCAACCATATTTTGCTATCTGGGTACAGTATGCAGTACTGTAATATATCTAAAAATGGATGCGTAAAAGTGGGGGATAACACATTTTTACAAGGATAAATTAGACACTTAAGCCAGAGCCCGATATCTTGCAAAAATAGGCATTATAAATGGTTTGGATCCTTACACAATTCCCAAAACTGAGCGGAAATACAAACCGGACCTACTTTCTCCTTTGTGTACACCGGATATTATCGGGAACCTTGTGTGTAGTGTGAATACACTAAACATCGGAGCAATTTTAACACAAATCTTTAGCCTCCGGTGTGCAATTTACAAACGGGTAGGTGCAGGCGGCAAACATAACACCGTCACTCGGACTAAGGTACGTGCTTGCGTGTTTGCTTGTGAACCGTCCACTTAAACTACACGAACTAAGTACCATATTTTCCAGACTATACGTCGCTACGGAGAACAAGTCGCACCAGCCATAAAATGCATTATAAAGAAGAAAAAAAACATTTAAGTCGCCCTGGAGTATAAGTTGCATTTTTGGAGGAAATTAATTGTGCGCTTAGTACACATCATTTCCATCGAGCTACGATGGTAACATTGAGCTAACATTCACACATGTAGCAGTCAAGAAAGTTACGGTAAGATAACTTTAAACTCACCAAAAGGGTTGTAGATCGATTAAATAAGTCTTATTTATCGTCCACTATGTAGAATGTTTCCAAAAGTATTTATGTATTTGGTCATAATTATCTCTCTGTTCGTCTTCTCCGCTCTCTGCTCCGTACGTGCAGACTGATGCAAGACCTCAGCCGGAGCAGGGTTATTATAGTTTTGGATTTTTCATTTTAGTTTAGTTTTTATTTCACTTTGACTTTTTATTTCTAATTCAGTTAGTTTTAATTAGTTTTTAGAAAATATTTGTTAGTTTTTATTAGTTGTAGTTTTGGGGAAAATGCTTGGTTTTAGTTTAGTTAATTTTTTAGAATTTGATGTATTTGTCAGGAGCGTTTTTTTTTTTTACAGTAACAAGTGTTGCTAATTATTCAAATAAAGATAACATTTGAAAAATGTATTAACTTACTAACTATGTATGACTAACCATCAACAAATAACAGTATGAACATAACATCACAGTCCACTTAAATTTAAGTGCTATAAAGCGAAGAAAAGTGCAGTGCATTAATGCTGCTTATAAAGTGAAAATGCAGATGAAACAAGCAACAGAAAACATAACATAAAAACCTGGCAATTGAACAGGAGACTGCAGACTGTAACATCAGAATATATGTCAAGAACTGTAAGTCCTTCCATATTGACACACACACAGAGATAACACAGAGAGAGAGAGAGAGAGAGAGAGAGAGAGAGAGAGAGAGAGAGAGAGAGAGAGAGAGAGAGAGAGAGAAAGAGAGAAATATTACCGTATTTTCCGGACTATACGTTGCTCCGGAGTACAAATCGCACCAGCCATAAAATAAATTATAATTCATTTAATAATATATTTATTTTTTATATTTTAACCATTTAAATTATTCATGCATTTTAATAGCTTTTAGGATTTATCTTTATGTTTCTTTATGTAGGTTAATAACATGTGAAATGATATACACTACAGGTTATTCTGCCCGTTGTAAAGTCCATATGTAATGCAGGTTTATATGCAGCCTTAGAACGCCCTCCTGTGGTTGATTTGTGCATTGTTTGCTGACCTTGAAAAGGAAAGGGATAGAATATAATGTGTTAATAATTTCACACACAAGTTGCTCCAGAGTATAAGTCGCCCCCCTAGCCAAACTATGAAAAAAAACGTGATTTATAGTCCGGAAAATACGGTACTTATTTTATTTTTAACAATGTATGTGATCCTTGATCATTCCTTCTTTCCTTTCACCTCACTCACTGAGTGCATGCAAGTATGTGACTATAAGAGAGAGAAAACAAGAGGATTCTGAAGTATATAAAACTTATTGCTATGAAAATGCATCCTTTCGCCCAAAACGAAAGGTTGTTTATGCTGAAATATTTTCATTTTACAGCCGATAAGCCATCCTACTTCATTCGTTTTGACATGTCCTAAACGAGGGTTCCCTCGGTCTTATAAGCATGCATGAGCACCTCCGTGTTAACCTGAGAGAGAAACGGGAGGACATTCCATCACTGTGACAGACCGGTCCATCTGTCCGTCCGTAACATTTTGTTGACGGCCGACAAATGACGGGTCACATTTTTAAAAAGACGGATTAAGCATTGACGAAAACCGTCTGCAGTCCGTCTCCAATCCGTCATTAGTCTATTTTTAGCGGCGAGGCTTCAATGGCCGCGGTGAGGCTGTTTGTGTATAGAGAGACACTAGAGTAGTGTGCCTTCAAGCGTGCCTGTATTTTCTAATTCTGACTGCATGTACACCGCCCCTCCCTCGTGCTGTTGGGGCACACCATTACAAGTAGGGGTGGGCGATATGATGATATTAGATCGTTAAGCAATTCAACGTGTTTACAATCTCATAAAGCCGGAAAATTGTTTGATCGTCTACATGGCACATTCTATACAGTTTAGCTCGATGGCGGCGCAAAGCCGCTGACGCGTATACCCGACCAACCAATCACAGCACGCACAGTGCACCGTACGTGACACTCCCCGCCTCCCTGTTTGTTTGTATACAGCGGGGAGCTATAGCAAAAAGTATTAAAGTATTAAAAAACGATGTAAAAAAGAATCTTGATAAAATTGTGATCGTGATTTTATTTTTTAAAAATCGTGATCTGATATTTTTGCCAGATCGCCCACTCCTAATTACAAGTGGGGGAGGGAAATACCACAATCCATGTAACAGAGGTTTCGGTTTCGCATTGGCCGCGGCTTGCAGCTTCAGGGTCCTAAAAGGAGAGACATACCGAATTTTCCAGGCTATAAGTCACTCTATTTTTGGAACACTTCGGGAAAAATGTTTAATTAAGCCGCACCTTTATATAAGCCACACCTATCTATGTTGAAAACTTTTTGACTTGTTGAAAATTTACTGCATTTACAGAATGGGTCACTGATAGTGTAGTGGTACACACGCCCGAGTTGTGTGCGGGCAGCGTGGGATCGATTCCCGCTCAGTGGCGGTGTCTGTGTGTGCCCTGCGACTGGCTGGCGACCAGTTCGGGGTGTAGTATGCCTTCGCCCGTTGACGGCTGGGATAGGCTCCAGCACCTCCCCGCGACCCTGTATAGGATAAGTGGTTTGGGAGATTGACACATGACGCATTTACAGAACGATTATGAACTGTAAATATACATGTATGTACGTCACGGATTCTTTCCTAACAGTGCCTTTTAACACTGCAGCAACATTGCTGATTAAAACAGAAGAGAACCAAAGGAAAATAAACAGAACTTCTCTTCATTTCACTGCCGACTGCCGCTCCAGTTTGTCAGCTAATGCCCACCAGACTCCACCATCTATTGTTCTACTACATTCTACATATGCACCTGTCTTGTTTTATGTTAATAAAGTCAGCAAACTAACACAGACGTAACATCAGCCAATCGCATTCATGTGAACTTCAGGCACTTCTAGGAAAACATCAAATCAAAGCATTACAGCACCTAATGCAATAACCTAGTCTATGGCGCCCTCGCCTGTTGAACTCCTCCACCTGCAGTCACATCCAGTTAATGGTAAATGTATTGTATTGAATTGTACTGTCATTCTGGTTAGAGTGCCCCGAGCGGTGGAAGAAAAATCCACAGAATAGCCGCACCGGACTATAAGCCACATGGCTCAAAATCTAGGAAAAAAAGCCGCGGTTTATAGTCCGGAAAATACGGTATTTAGTCCAGCCGTGGATAAGGTTGCCCGTGCTTCAATTTATTTATTTATAATTTATAATTATTAATATTTTATTAATTATATAATGGCGGCATGGTGGTCGACTGGTTAGCACGTCCGCCTCACAGTTCAGAGGTCGTGGGTTCGATCCCGGCCCCGGCCTCCCTGTGTGGAGTTTGCATGTTCTCCCCGTGCCTGCGTGGGTTTTCTCCGGGTACTCCGGTTTCCTCCCACATTCCAAAAAAACATGCATGGTAAGTTGATTGGACTCTCTAAATTGCCCCTTTGTGTAAAGCTGTTGCCATGGTAACAGGCAGTTCGCCAATAATACCGCTGATTTTGAGGGTCTGAACAGGCAAGAAATCTCGCGAAACTTTGGACACACATCAGGCCTGGCAAAAATCAAGATTTTTTTATTTCATTGTACAATTTGTAAAAAAATGGCTCGCTAGCGCCGGTTGTACGTTTCACCTACATCGACGAAGTTTTGGTGGTAAATTGAAGGAATAATTATTAAATAGTTATCCCACATTTGCTTGTTATTAATCACCAAATAGCTGCCACACGTTTGCCTATCATACTGCGGTTGAATGAACATATAATCCTGAGTGATTTGATAACGTTACATTCATATAGTGTTGTGTGGATTAGTAGTTTTAGATTAGAGCAGCATGGAGGTTGTGGGATCGATTCCCGGCCATTGTGACTGTGTCGAAGTATCCTTGAGCAAGATACACAACCCCCAGTTGCTCCTGATGCTGCATAATCAGTAGGTAGATGAGCTGGAGTGTAAAGCGCTTTGAGTACCCAAGGTAGAAAAGCGCTATATAAGTACAGCCCATTTACAGTATTTTAATTCAATTTTACCACGACCCTTGTGAGGATAAGCGGTATAGATAAAGGATGGATGGATGATGGTTGAATCAGCATTGATATAACATTGTGATATATGGTTGAAAAGCAAACGTTGACCTAATATTTTATCAACCTTGCGCTTTCTGTATAATTTCTACTTTAGGTTTCAACGTAGATTCAACACTTAAGTTGAACCATATTTCAACATTGATTCAACCATATTTTGCTATCTGGGTACAGTATGCAGTACTGTAATATATCTAAAAATGGATGCGTAAAAGTGGGGGATAACACATTTTTACCTTTTTTTCTAAAACGGCGTCATGAGTAACGGCGGAAAAAAACTGTAGCTTACTTGCATATTATTAAAAATGTATTATCTTACTTTTGGCAGCTCTCCAGGTAAGCCTTTAGCACCCTAATGGCTTCTCCCCGGTCCCCAATCTCAGCGGCAAATCTCCTCCACCTCGACATGCTGCTGACGTCACTCGCCAGTGTGCTTGAGCACAATTATTCTCTCGTCATTATCACCACCACTTGTAGAACTCGCGCTGTATCTCCATTTCGGTGAAAAATGATTCAATTTTTTGGGAGCTTGTCTTATTTCGTGTTAAGAAAGTCAGTATGTCCAACAAACTACGTGCTGATAACTACACTGCTGTATTACACTCGTGTATATCGATGCAGCATAGACAGAACACAACCCCCACCCGTCACCTGAGACAATCACAATCGTGTGCCCTTCAGGGACCACTCGGAAAAGAGCTTTCCCTCTGTTCTCCCTGTTTGTTTGTGTCCTTCTCCTCCTCCTTCTTTGTCTCCTTCTCATCTTCCTTTTCTTCTCTTCTTTGTGTAGAACGAATGTGTTTTTTGTTTTGTTTTTGCAGACCTAAGTGCCCAATGCAAGTAAATACGCACAGTTGGTAGTGCCGCTTTTGACGCATTCGGAGGCAATTTTTGTTGTTTGCCCATTTCGCCGAGTAGGCTGAGATGAACTTTTGGCCGCCTTGCGAGCACGTCACACTAGGGTTCACGGTATACCGGTACCAGTATAGTAACAATACTCGAGTTTTTAAAACGGTACTCTACCAACATTTAAAAACAAATTATGCTTTTATTTCATTTTATTGAATGTGATTGAATTGGGAAATTGAAGCCTGTCTCTTTAAGCACATAGCGAGGCCAGCGAGTGTGATGTAGTTGCTCACGCTTCTCCGTCTCCTTACACAGGCTGAGAGAGAAAGTGAAGTAGCGCAGACAAAGCAGGTGGAAGACAATGAGAAACAGCGATAGCAGCTGCAAAAAAAGCCTGTACTCGTTGATAAAACGGGCACCCGAAGTACGGTGTGAAAGTACTTCGGGTTCAAACCGAATGACAAGGGCGACCCACTGAACACAGAAGCACCGCAGTGCAAGCGGCTTCTGTTCTACAAAGTGCTGCAAAGTCTGCCTCGCGAAGGGAGGCAACATATCAAATTTGTCCAAACATTTGAAGGACAACCACGCAAATTTATTTTGAGACTTCTGTCAAGAACGGCAGGTGATAATGTTGTTCACTAGTTCACTACATGTCAATGAAATTAGTATAAAGCTCCTCCCAGCCCAGTCGCAAACTTTCAGTAGCCAACATGCAGAGAGCTAAAACATGTTCAGGGGGTGAAATTAAGCTGTTTTAAATCACCAAATGTGAGTGATTTTTGTATTTGTTTAGTAATTTATGAAGACCAGTGGTCTAAAAAATAAATAAAGTAAAGTCCATCATATCTTTCTTGTGTACAAGCTTTTAATAAAATACTGTGAATGAGACACGTGATTGCTTTGATTGAAAATCAATTTAGACAGACCAACATACGAAAAAGTAATTCTAATAAATGACAATTTTATATTACTGTATTGTCTGGTAAAAAACTTTAACTTTAAACTCACCAAAACGATTGTAGATCGCTTAACTAAGTCTTTTATTCATCCCCGACCGTGTAGAATGTTTCCAAGTCTCCAAAAGTATTTATGTATTCGGTCGTAATTATACTTTTCCTCTCCTCTCTGCTGAGTGTGCTCCTCCTTACGTGCATGATGCAATACCCCAGCCATAGGCAGGCAACTGCCTGTTTGTGGTTCGTTCTTATTCAACCATCGTCTGTAAGTAACATAGAAAATTGTGTGTGCCGGTAATGACCATGCAACATTTATATAGGAGCTGAATTGTGGCTGATTGTACTGTGTTGTTGACTGAACATACTAATCGCTATCGCTAATGCTAATCGCGGTTGCTAATCGTTAGCATGTCTGCCTATTTGTGGTTTATTCTTGTTCAACCATCGTCTGAAAGTAACTTAGACAATTGTGTGTAATGACATTTATATACAAGCTGAATTGTGGATGATTGTAGGTTGTTGACTCAACATACTACCGTAATTGCAATCGATAATGCTAATCGCGATCACTAATCGTTAGCATTGGCTCATCTTGTTCATGTCTATGAAAATACTTGTGTATGTAATGCATAGATTGAGAGTGTTTTCTGTTTCACAATATAAACAGGCAACTTCGCTGCACACCTGGAGTCAGTGGAGTGTGTTTGTTTGTGAATGTTTAGTTGTTTGGATAAGCTGGCTTCCTCGACTAGCAAGGCCTGTTAGTTTAACAAAACATTATACTTTAACCGTTTACATTATTCATGCATTTTAATAGCTTTTAGGATGTATCTTATGTTCCTTTATGTTGGTTACAATAACGTGAAATGATATAGAAGTGATTGTCATGGCTTGTGATTGCTGACTTGTATTTATGATGTTTTGTCTCCCTCTGCAGGCGCTTTAGAGATAAAGCGCCTGCAGAGGGAGGCAAAACATAAGTCACAAGTCAGCACTAACAATCCATGACAGAAATGTGTTAATAATGTGTGCGACTTATAGTCCAGAAAATACAGTATCTTTGTTTTTATTTCAAACCAAACCCAAAGGTGCAGAGTGTTCCCAGGGTCAGTAGAATGCCTAATAAAGTTAACACCCACCAAGAAAATGTAAACAAATAGTTCCTTGAAGTTAACAGTTTTAAGTTGATTTTTTTTCGGCCATCAGATTTTTAAAAAAGGCCAATAAGTATTCTCTAGTAAGGAATCATATTTGCATTGTTCAATCTTTTCTTATGTGGGAAACGACTACGGTACATGTCCTGTACGAACGTGCAATTATGTTAACAAAATATAAAATGTGTAACAACACAAGCAATATAATGCCCAAAAAAATATTTCCCCCCAAATTTTTCTTAAACAAAAACTAAACTATAGAGTACAGGTATATGAACAAAATACAGAACAGTATAAGAAACATGGTCCAAATACTGTAAATACTGTAACACCAATCAGTACAGTACTTTGCTACAGTAAACTGTACTGTATTTTAGTGTTGATTTTTCTCTGACTTGGGAAAAAATAAGTCTATTTTGAGTTGTTGTGTTGGCTTCATTCTTTGCTGTATGAAAATGTTAGTCTGTGTTTCATACAGTTTTGTTGCTAATTGCAAGAAACTCTCCCGTTGATCATCACTGATGTCTGGGGATTCTTGTGCATACAAAAGCATTTTTGATGCCAAGATGCTCTCTTGCTGGACGGTGGCTTTACATCAGGACTTTTCTCGTAGATTAGAGTTTTTCCGACTCCAAGTGTCAATGTTTTTTACTTTGTGTCCAGCTCCGCATAATCGGATGCATTTCACTCTCTCTTTCACGGTCATTACCGTTCTTCTTCGTTTGGATGCCATGAACGACAGACGAAAATGTAAATGAATGAATTTTAATATTTCGCAATTTCAGTAAAACGCATGCCAAAGAAGTAACTTACACGCCATTTTGGATCCGATGATGGCGCAGCGGTCAGAGTTTTTCCATACTAAGAGCGGGAGCTGCTTGAGTTTACGAGATGCAGGCTTCCCTATGTGTTCCGGGTACAGTACCGGAACCTGCGTTGGAAGTGATCGATCCTTAATGTAATTAATGCATAGCCTACGTTTTTTTTTCCCGGGTGAGGGAATTTCCGTTTGACAAGAGATCCGTAGGTGGGAATACTTATTGTACCAATATTCATCAAAATGCCAAATATCAGCATCGATAATTGGCCCGGACGATAATCTGTCCATCCCTAAAATAAAGCAATGATATTCAAATCAAAATGATTATTTTAATTAAAATACTGTATCTTCTCCCTCCACCAACAACAGAAGTCTAGTGCTGCTGGCTCAGAGATGGTGACACCAGCCACTCAGAAGCAAGCCACTCTTCAAGATGTCTTTCAACAGCATATGAAGTACCCAAAGGAAGGGCAAAGATGCTAAAAGGCTCAACAGGGCAGTTGCAGAGTTTATCAGTATGGATCAAGTGCCAATATATTCAGTAGAGAAAGCTATTAAAGTTATTGTTCATAAAGTCTGTTTTAAAATAAAGAAAATATTGGCATTTGAGTGTTTAACCTGTTTGCAAAAAGTATTGAAAAGTATTGGAAAGTATCAACATACATATTGGTACAGTAAGTATTCCCACCTACGGACCTCTGTTAAACGGAAATTCCCTCTCCCGGAAAAAAAACCTTTGGCATTAAATTTTCTTCTACTGTATTACATTAACGATCAATTCCTTACAACGGAAGTTCCAGTATTCAGAACCCGGAACCCATGGCGAAGCCTGCAGTAGGGCAAACACAAGCAGTTCCTGCTCGATACTTTGACCGCTCCGCCATCATCGGATCAAACGGAAATTCACTCACTCGGAAATAAAACGTATGCATAAAGATCCATGCTTGTCTGATTGCTTGCCCCCTGCCAGTCGCCGTCTGCCTCCTGAGAGTTGACAAGTTTAGCGTAGCTAAATGTCCAAAATATAACGGGGTTCATGTGCGCATTCAAGCTCTTGTCTGCTTCAGCCTGTGTAAGGGGAGAAGCAATCTCCACAGTATTTTTGATTTTGTGGAGGTGATCATGATGAGCTCATGTTTTATGTCAATAAATCCAAACTATTGTGCAGAACATTTTTATAATTTCACAGGTTGAAGTTGACAAGAGTAGTAATGTGTATTTGCATTTTGGTGGCGATCGGTCGCCGTTTTAAACCACAGAACTGACAAAGCGAACAATATTACCATGCTTGCCTCCCTCCTGTGACGTAGACCGCTGAGACCGAAAAAAAAAGAAAGCCGAACTTCAAAAGGGGGCGGGCCAATTTGTCAGAAATCTAATCACAAAAAAATCCCTTAAATCACTATAGAGTCTTGACAAAAGAGGGGGGCATTTTAGTACTGATGTCAGTTTTACATGAAACCTATTATATAAATGCCAATGTTAAGCTCATCCAAGTGTCACTTTAAATTTGTCAGCCCCCACCCCCCGCCCCAAAAATGGGGGTCCGGCCGGGCCGGAGTGTCCGACCCGTCCGGCCCCGGGACGGACTGCCCAGCTCTGGTATTAACCCATTAAAGCCTAAAGCGCCTGGCTCAACAGCTCCCCAAAATCTAGGTCGTCTTTGGAATTACTCTTGAAAACCTCAAGTTTTCCCAGATATTCAACACCAACAAAATAATTATCTCAGCCCCTGTAGCAGACAGAAACATAATTCCAAAAGATTTTGAGACCTTAGACATGTGGCTTGCACACAGGCCCGAGTTTGTTAATCTTTACTGTTTCAATCGAAGATGTAAAAATAAAGTGTCAGTGTAAGAGAATCACTATTTTTAATTTTAAAAATCGAGAGGTAATTACTATCTTCTATTTTGTTACAAAGACGTCGATATTGCCATTGTCTACAAACATATATCTTAACCATATATCACGTTCGACGGGTTCTACCGGTTCAAAGTCCACAAGCGCATCATCTATATCACTGCCGTTACTCATTTCAAAGCGCCCGTGATCGATGGCGTCCGCCATTATGACTCGAAAGAATTCCAGAACATCCTCTGCGGTCACGAACCCATCACGTGTATATTCTGATACCTAACCCTAACCCTTAAGAGAAGAAATTTTTGATGAAAGGAAGAAATTGACGGCGGCACGGTGGCCGACTGGTTAGCACATCCGCCTCACAGTTCAGAGGTCGTGGGTTCGATCCCGGCTCCGGCCTCCCTGTGTGGAGTTTGCATGTTCTCCCCGTGCCTGCGTGGGTTTTCTCCGGGCACTCCGGTTTCCTCCCACATTCCAAAAACATGCATGGTAAGTTGATTGGACACTCTAAATTGCCCCTAGGTGTGATTGTGAGTGCGGATGTTTGTCTCTGTGTGCCCTGCGATTGGCTGGCAACCAGTTCAGGGTGTCCCCCGCCTACTGCCCAAAGACAGCTGGGATAGGCTCCAGCACGCCCCGCGACCCTTGTGAGGAGAAGCGGTACAGATAATGGATGGATGGATGGATGGATGGAAGAAAATGACGGATATGCTCTCCAGGCTTTAAGGGTAGAAAGACGCAACAGCGCTCCGGGCTTAAAGGGTAGAAAGACGGTTATGCACTCCCATCCTTAATGGGTTAAAGTAACAAGACAGACAGACGGCATGTACCGTATGTTGTTAAAATTGGAAACTTGTTCCTCAAAAGTGAAAGTAAGAAGTGACCAAACCTGCTCTGTGGAGAACGATTCTTGGTTGCATCCTGCTAATGGCGTCCAGTAGTTGACGTTGACGCTCGTTGTCCTCTTTTGCTCCAAAAAGTTATTCCCCGTACTCTGCTGTACTTCTTGCACACATTTTCACACGGCAATCATCACATGACTTGCAACTCAAAATTGATCTCTGCTGAGGGATGTGTTGATCACAAACGCGTTTCTTTGTTAGCAGCTAGCGAGCTAAGCTACACTTAGCTAAACTAGGCCAAGCAGCTAAAGCTAAAGCCGAGCTCTCCGGGCTTTCAGGGTAGAAAGACGCAACAGCGCTCAGGGCTTTAAGGGTAGAAAGACGGTTATGCACTCCCATCCTTAATGGGTTACAGTAACAAGACAGACGGCATGTACCGTATATTGTTAAAATTGGAAACGTTTTCCTCAAAAAGTGAAAGTTAGAAGTGACCAAACCTGCTCTGTGGAGAACGATTCTTGGTTGCATCCTGCTAATGGCGACCAGTAGTTGACGTTGACGCTCGTTGTCCTCTTTTGCTCCAAAAAGTTCTTCCTCGTACTCCGCTGTACGTCTTGCACACATTTTCACACGGCAATCATCACATGACTTGCGACTCTAATTTAGTTAGATAAAGTTAACACCAGATTGGCACATTCGGAGTTGTCCGTTCAATAACTCCAAAATGCAACGTCATTGTAACGCAAAGGATGGCTTTGTCCACTCTCTGTAAGGTAGCCGAAGAGCTACAACTCGAATTTCAGCAACCTAATTTGTGGTCTGAACACAAATTGTGGGGTTGTGCTTTTTCAACAGTCTCGCCTGAGTCGTGTTCCCAGGGACCGTCAACAAATATCAAGCAGACGAAATGAAGACGGACTATTAACAAAATAAAAACGTTTTTTATTATTCATTGTCGTGTTTCTTCAATGGTTACACACAGAAGATCTCCAGCTGGTTACGGTACAACCCTCATTTTAGGGAAAAATAATAATAAATGAGATTTTAAAAGGGAGTTTGTATCAATACTCAATAACTTCATGAGTGTACATAATTAGGCCTCCAAAATCATATCACACATTGATGGGGACAACTTGCTTCTACTACAACTCTCATTTTGTGAAAATACAATTTCATGTAGTCCACTGATAGCGTAGTGGTACACACGCCCGAGTTGTGTGCGGGCAGCGTGGGATCGATTCCCACTCAGTGACGGTGTGTCCTGCGACTGGCTGGCGACCAGTTCGGGGTGTAGTCTGCCTTCGCCCGTTGACGGCTGGGATAGGCTCCAGCAACTCCCCGCGACCCTGTATAGGATAAGCGGTTTGGAAGATGACACACTACATGATGAATTTTATGTAATTTTCAGATTTTTTTTTAAAAATGTTCGTTGTTATTGCTGCTCGATAACTTCATGGGTGTACATAATTAGGCCCTCCAAAATCACGTCACACATTGATGGGGACTACTTGCTTCTACTACAACTCATATTGTGATTTGGGGTCCTAATTATGTACACCCATGAAGTTATTGAGCAGTAATAACACCCCAAAATTTAAAAAAAAATCAGAAAATTACCTGAAATACTATTTTCACAAAATAAGAGTTGTAGTAGAAGCAAGTAGTCCCCATCAATGTGTGATGTGATTTTGGGGGCCTAATTGTGTACACCCATGAAGTTATTGAGCAGTATTAACAACAAACATTTAAAAAATATTCTGAAAGTTACATGAAATACTATTTTCACAAAATAAGAGTTTTAATAGAAGCAAGTAATCTCCATCAATGTGTGATGTGATTTTGGGGGCCTAATTATGTACACCCATATAGTTATTGAGCAGTAATAACACCCCAAAATTAAAAAAAAAAAATATGAAAATTACATGAAACTGTTTTTACACAAAATGAGAATTGTAGTAGAAGCAAGTAGTCCCCATATATGTGTGATGTGGTTTTGGAGGCCTAATGATGTGCACCCATGAAGTTATTGAGCAGTAATAACAACAGAAATTTGAAAAAAATTCTGAAAATTACATGAAATACTATTTTCACAAAATATGAGTTGTAGTAGGAGCAAATAGTCCCCATCATGTGATGTGATTTTGGAGGCCTAATTATGTACACCCATGAAGTTATGAGCAGTAATAACAACAGAAATTTGAAAAAATTTCTGGAAATTACATGAAATACTATTTTCACAAAATAAGAGTTGTAGTAGAAGCAAGTAGTCTCCATCCATGTATGATGCTGGTTTGGCCCCCTACATTTGTACACCCATGAAGTTATTGAGCAGGAATAACAACGAAAATTTTTAAAAAATTCTGAAAATTACATGAAATTGTTTTTTCAAAAAATGAGAGGCCTAATTATGTACACCCATGAAGTTATTGAGCAGTAACAACACCAATAAATTAAAAAAAAAGATTGCAAATTACATGAAATATTAATTTCACAAAATATGAGTTGTAGTAGAAGCAAGTAGTCCCCATCAATGTGTGATGTGATTTTGGAGGCCTAATTATGTACACCTATGAAGTTATTGAGCAGTAATAACAACGGAAATTTGAAAAAAAATCTGAAAATTACATGAAATACTATTTTCACAAAATATGAATTGTAGTAGAAGCAAGTCGTCCCCATCAATGTGTGATGTGATTTTGGCGGCCGAATTATATACACCCATGAAGTTATTGAGCAGTAATAACAACTAATATTTCTAAAGATTTCTGAAAATTACATGAAATTGTATTTTCACAAAATGAGAGTTTTAGTAGAAGCAAGTAGTCCCCATCAATGTGTGATGTCATTTTGGGGGCCTAATTGTATACACCCATGAAGTTATTGAGCAGTAATAACAAAAAAAAAAAAAAAATTCTGAAAATTATATGAAATTCTATTTTCACAAAATAAGAGTTGTAGTAAAAGCAAGTAGTCTCCATCAATGTGTGATGTGATTTTGGAGGCCTAATTATGTACACCGATGAAGTTATTGAGCAGTAATAACACTCAAAAATTAAAAAAAAAAAATGTGAAAATTACATGAAATTGTTTTTTACACAATGAGAATTGTAGTAGAAGCAAGTAGTCCCCATCAATGTGTGATGTGATTTTGGAGGCCTAATTATGTACACCCATGAAGTTATTGAGCAGTAATAACACCCAAAAATTAAAAAAAATTATGAAAGATACATGAAATACTATTTTCACAAAATATGAGTTGTAGTAGAAGCAAGTAATCCCCATCATGTGATGTGATTTTGGAGGCCTAATTATATACACCCATGAAGTTATTGAGCAGTAATAACACCCCCAAAAAAATCTGAAAATAACATGAAATACTATTTTCACAAAAAATAAGAGTTGTAGTAAAAGCAAGTAGTCTCCATCAATGTGTGATGTGATTTTGGAGGCCTAATTATGTACACCGATGAAGTTATTGAGCAGTAATAACACCCAAAAAAAAAAAAAAATGAAAATTACATGAAATACTATTTTCACAAAATGAGAGTTGTAGTAAAAGCAAGTAGTCTCCATCAATGTGTGATGTGATTTTGGAGGCCTAATTATGTACACCGATGAAGTTATTGAGCAGTAATAACACCCAAAAAAAAAAAAAAATGAAAATTACATGAAATACTATTTTCACAAAATGAGAGTTGTAGTAGAAGCAAGTAGTCCCCATCAATGTGTGATGTGATTTTGGAGGCCTAATTATGTACACCGATGAAGTTATTGAGCAGTAATAACACCCAAAAAAAAAAAAAAATGAAAATTACATGAAATACTATTTTCACAAAATAAGAGTTGTAGTAGAAGCAAGTAGTCTCCATCCATGTATGATGCTGGTTTGGCCCCCTACATTTGTACACCCATGAAGTTATTGAGCAGGAATAACAACGAAAATTTTTAAAAAATTCTGAAAATTACATGAAATTGTTTTTTCAAAAAATGAGAGGCCTAATTATGTACACCCATGAAGTTATTGAGCAGTAACAACACCAATAAATTAAAAAAAAAGATTGCAAATTACATGAAATATTAATTTCACAAAATATGAGTTGTAGTAGAAGCAAGTAGTCCCCATCAATGTGTGATGTGATTTTGGAGGCCTAATTATGTACACCTATGAAGTTATTGAGCAGTAATAACAACGGAAATTTGAAAAAAAATCTGAAAATTACATGAAATACTATTTTCACAAAATATGAATTGTAGTAGAAGCAAGTCGTCCCCATCAATGTGTGATGTGATTTTGGCGGCCGAATTATATACACCCATGAAGTTATTGAGCAGTAATAACAACTAATATTTCTAAAGATTTCTGAAAATTACATGAAATTGTATTTTCACAAAATGAGAGTTTGAGTAGAAGCAAGTAGTCCCCATCAATGTGTGATGTCATTTTGGGGGCCTAATTGTATACACCCATGAAGTTATTGAGCAGTAATAACAAAAAAAAAAAAAAAATTCTGAAAATTATATGAAATTCTATTTTCACAAAATAAGAGTTGTAGTAGAAGGAAGTCGTCCCCATCAGTGTGTGCTGTGATTTTGGAAGGCTTAATTATGTACACCCATGAAGTTATTGAGCAGTATTAACAACATTTTTTTTTTATAATTCTAAAAGTTACATGAAATACTATCTTCACAAAAGAAGAGTTTTAGTAGAAGCAAGTAGTCTCCATCAATGTGTGATTTAATTTTGGGGGCCTAATTATGTACACCCAATAGTTATTGAGCAGTAATAACACTCAAAAATTAAAAAAAAAAAATGTGAAAATTACATGAAATTGTTTTTTACACAATGAGAATTGTAGTAGAAGCAAGTAGTCCCCATCAATGTGTGATGTGATTTTGGAGGCCTAATTATGTACACCCATGAAGTTATTGAGCAGTAATAACACCCAAAAATTAAAAAAAATTATGAAAGATACATGAAATACTATTTTCACAAAATATGAGTTGTAGTAGAAGCAAGTAATCCCCATCATGTGATGTGATTTTGGAGGCCTAATTATATACACCCATGAAGTTATTGAGCAGTAATAACACCCCCAAAAAAATCTGAAAATAACATGAAATACTATTTTCACAAAAAATAAGAGTTGTAGTAAAAGCAAGTAGTCTCCATCAATGTGTGATGTGATTTTGGAGGCCTAATTATGTACACCGATGAAGTTATTGAGCAGTAATAACACCCAAAAAAAAAAAAAAATGAAAATTACATGAAATACTATTTTCACAAAATGAGAGTTGTAGTAGAAGCAAGTAGTCCCCATCAATGTGTGATGTGATTTTGGAGGCCTAATTATGTACACCGATGAAGTTATTGAGCAGTAATAACACCCAAAAAAAAAAAAAAATGAAAATTACATGAAATACTATTTTCACAAAATAAGAGTTGTAGTAGAAGCAAGTAGTCTCCATCCATGTATGATGCTGGTTTGGCCCCCTACATTTGTACACCCATGAAGTTATTGAGCAGGAATAACAACGAAAAATTTTTAAAAATTCTGAAAATTACATGAAATTGTTTTTTCAAAAAATGAGAGGCCTAATTATGTACACCCATGAAGTTATTGAGCAGTAACAACACCAATAAATTAAAAAAAAAGATTGCAAATTACATGAAATATTAATTTCACAAAATATGAGTTGTAGTAGAAGCAAGTAGTCCCCATCAATGTGTGATGTGATTTTGGAGGCCTAATTATGTACACCTATGAAGTTATTGAGCAGTAATAACAACGGAAATTTGAAAAAAAATCTGAAAATTACATGAAATACTATTTTCACAAAATATGAATTGTAGTAGAAGCAAGTCGTCCCCATCAATGTGTGATGTGATTTTGGCGGCCGAATTATATACACCCATGAAGTTATTGAGCAGTAATAACAACTAATATTTCTAAAGATTTCTGAAAATTACATGAAATTGTATTTTCACAAAATGAGAGTTTTAGTAGAAGCAAGTAGTCCCCATCAATGTGTGATGTCATTTTGGGGGCCTAATTGTATACACCCATGAAGTTATTGAGCAGTAATAACAAAAAAAAAAAAAAAATTCTGAAAATTATATGAAATTCTATTTTCACAAAATAAGAGTTGTAGTAAAAGCAAGTAGTCTCCATCAATGTGTGATGTGATTTTGGAGGCCTAATTATGTACACCGATGAAGTTATTGAGCAGTAATAACACTCAAAAATTAAAAAAAAAAAATGTGAAAATTACATGAAATTGTTTTTTACACAATGAGAATTGTAGTAGAAGCAAGTAGTCCCCATCAATGTGTGATGTGATTTTGGAGGCCTAATTATGTACACCCATGAAGTTATTGAGCAGTAATAACACCCAAAAATTAAAAAAAATTATGAAAGATACATGAAATACTATTTTCACAAAATATGAGTTGTAGTAGAAGCAAGTAATCCCCATCATGTGATGTGATTTTGGAGGCCTAATTATATACACCCATGAAGTTATTGAGCAGTAATAACACCCCCAAAAAAATCTGAAAATAACATGAAATACTATTTTCACAAAAAATAAGAGTTGTAGTAAAAGCAAGTAGTCTCCATCAATGTGTGATGTGATTTTGGAGGCCTAATTATGTACACCGATGAAGTTATTGAGCAGTAATAACACCCAAAAAAAAAAAAAAATGAAAATTATATGAAATACTATTTTCACAAAATGAGAGTTGTAGTAAAAGCAAGTAGTCTCCATCAATGTGTGATGTGATTTTGGAGGCCTAATTATGTACACCGATGAAGTTATTGAGCAGTAATAACACCCAAAAAAAAAAAAAAATGAAAATTACATGAAATACTATTTTCACAAAATGAGAGTTGTAGTAGAAGCAAGTAGTCCCCATCAATGTGTGATGTGATTTTGGAGGCCTAATTATGTACACCGATGAAGTTATTGAGCAGTAATAACACCCAAAAAAAAAAAAAAATGAAAATTACATGAAATACTATTTTCACAAAATAAGAGTTGTAGTAGAAGCAAGTAGTCTCCATCCATGTATGATGCTGGTTTGGCCCCCTACATTTGTACACCCATGAAGTTATTGAGCAGGAATAACAACGAAAATTTTTAAAAAATTCTGAAAATTACATGAAATTGTTTTTTCAAAAAATGAGAGGCCTAATTATGTACACCCATGAAGTTATTGAGCAGTAACAACACCAATAAATTAAAAAAAAAGATTGCAAATTACATGAAATATTAATTTCACAAAATATGAGTTGTAGTAGAAGCAAGTAGTCCCCATCAATGTGTGATGTGATTTTGGAGGCCTAATTATGTACACCTATGAAGTTATTGAGCAGTAATAACAACGGAAATTTGAAAAAAAATCTGAAAATTACATGAAATACTATTTTCACAAAATATGAATTGTAGTAGAAGCAAGTCGTCCCCATCAATGTGTGATGTGATTTTGGCGGCCGAATTATATACACCCATGAAGTTATTGAGCAGTAATAACAACTAATATTTCTAAAGATTTCTGAAAATTACATGAAATTGTATTTTCACAAAATGAGAGTTTTAGTAGAAGCAAGTAGTCCCCATCAATGTGTGATGTCATTTTGGGGCCTAATTGTATACACCCATGAAGTTATTGAGCAGTAATAACAAAAAAAAAAAAAAAATTCTGAAAATTATATGAAATTCTATTTTCACAAAATAAGAGTTGTAGTAAAAGCAAGTAGTCTCCATCAATGTGTGATGTGATTTTGGAGGCCTAATTATGTACACCGATGAAGTTATTGAGCAGTAATAACACTCAAAAATTAAAAAAAAAAAATGTGAAAATTACATGAAATTGTTTTTTACACAATGAGAATTGTAGTAGAAGCAAGTAGTCCCCATCAATGTGTGATGTGATTTTGGAGGCCTAATTATGTACACCCATGAAGTTATTGAGCAGTAATAACACCCAAAAATTAAAAAAAATTATGAAAGATACATGAAATACTATTTTCACAAAATATGAGTTGTAGTAGAAGCAAGTAATCCCCATCATGTGATGTGATTTTGGAGGCCTAATTATATACACCCATGAAGTTATTGAGCAGTAATAACACCCCCAAAAAAATCTGAAAATAACATGAAATACTATTTTCACAAAAAATAAGAGTTGTAGTAAAAGCAAGTAGTCTCCATCAATGTGTGATGTGATTTTGGAGGCCTAATTATGTACACCGATGAAGTTATTGAGCAGTAATAACACCCAAAAAAAAAAAAAATGAAAATTACATGAAATACTATTTTCACAAAATGAGAGTTGTAGTAAAAGCAAGTCGTCTCCATCAATGTGTGATGTGATTTTGGAGGCCTAATTATGTACACCGATGAAGTTATTGAGCAGTAATAACACCCAAAAAAAAAAAAAAAATGAAAATTACATGAAATACTATTTTCACAAAATGAGAGTTGTAGTAGAAGCAAGTAGTCCCCATCAATGTGTGATGTGATTTTGGAGGCCTAATTATGTACACCGATGAAGTTATTGAGCAGTAATAACACCCAAAAAAAAAAAAAAATGAAAATTACATGAAATACTATTTTCACAAAATAAGAGTTGTAGTAGAAGCAAGTAGTCTCCATCCATGTATGATGCTGGTTTGGCCCCCTATAATAACAACGAAAATTTTTAAAAAATTCTGAAAATTACATGAAATTGTTTTTTCAAAAAATGAGAGGCCTAATTATGTACACCCATGAAGTTATTGAGCAGTAACAACACCAATAAATTAAAAAAAAGATTGCAAATTACATGAAATATTAATTTCACAAAATATGAGTTGTAGTAGAAGCAAGTAGTCCCCATCAATGTGTGATGTGATTTTGGAGGCCTAATTATGTACACCTATGAAGTTATTGAGCAGTAATAACAACGGAAATTTGAAAAAAAATCTGAAAATTACATGAAATACGATTTTCACAAAATATGAATTGTAGTAGAAGCAAGTCGTCCCCATCAATGTGTGATGTGATTTTGGCGGCCGAATTATATACACCCATGAAGTTATTGAGCAGTAATAACAACTAATATTTCTAAAGATTTCTGAAAATTACATGAAATTGTATTTTCACAAAATGAGAGTTTTAGTAGAAGCAAGTAGTCCCCATCAATGTGTGATGTCATTTTGGGGGCCTAATTGTATACACCCACATGAAGTTATTGAGCAGTAATAACAAAAAAAAAAAAAAAATTCTGAAAATTATATGAAATTCTATTTTCACAAAATAAGAGTTGTAGTAGAAGGAAGTCGTCCCCATCAGTGTGTGCTGTGATTTTGGAAGGCTTAATTATGTACACCCATGAAGTTATTGAGCAGTATTAACAACATTTTTTTTTTATAATTCTAAAAGTTACATGAAATACTATCTTCACAAAAGAAGAGTTTTAGTAGAAGCAAGTAGTCTCCATCAATGTGTGATTTAATTTTGGGGGCCTAATTATGTACACCCAATAGTTATTGAGCAGTAATAACACTCAAAAATTAAAAAAAAAAAATGTGAAAATTACATAAAATTGTTTTTTACACAATGAGAATTGTAGTAGAAGCAAGTAGTCCCCATCAAAGTGTGATGTGATTTTGGAGGCCTAATTATGTACACCCATGAAGTTATTGAGCAGTAATAACACCCAAAAATAAAAAAAAATTATGAAAGATACATGAAATACTATTTTCACAAAATATGAGTTGTAGTAGAAGCAAGTAATCCCCATCATGTGATGTGATTTTGGAGGCCTAATTATATACACCCATGAAGTTATTGAGCAGTAATAACACCCCCAAAAAAATCTGAAAATAACATGAAATACTATTTTCACAAAAAATAAGAGTTGTAGTAAAAGCAAGTAGTCTCCATCAATGTGTGATGTGATTTTGGAGGCCTAATTATGTACACCGATGAAGTTATTGAGCAGTAATAACACCCAAAAAAAAAAAAAAATGAAAATTACATGAAATACTATTTTCACAAAATGAGAGTTGTAGTAGAAGCAAGTAGTCCCCATCAATGTGTGATGTGATTTTGGAGGCCTAATTATGTACACCGATGAAGTTATTGAGCAGTAATAACACCCAAAAAAAAAAAAAAATGAAAATTACATGAAATACTATTTTCACAAAATGAGAGTTGTAGTAGAAGCAAGTAGTCCCCATCAATGTGTGATGTGATTTTGGAGGCCTAATTATGTACACCGATGAAGTTATTGAGCAGTAATAACACCCAAAAAAAAAAAAAAATGAAAATTACATGAAATACTATTTTCACAAAATAAGAGTTGTAGTAGAAGCAAGTAGTCTCCATCCATGTATGATGCTGGTTTGGCCCCCTACATTTGTACACCCATGAAGTTATTGAGCAGGAATAACAACGAAAATTTTTTAAAAATTCTGAAAATTACATGAAATTGTTTTTTCAAAAAATGAGAGGCCTAATTATGTACACCCATGAAGTTATTGAGCAGTAACAACACCAATCAATTAAAAAAAAAGATTGCAAATTACATGAAATATTAATTTCACAAAATATGAGTTGTAGTAGAAGCAAGTAGTCCCCATCAATGTGTGGTGTGATTTTGGAGGCCTAATTATGTACACCTATGAAGTTATTGAGCAGTAATAACAACGGAAATTTGAAAAAAAATCTAAAAATTACATGAAATACTATTTTCACAAAATATGAATTGTAGTAGAAGCAAGTCGTCCCCATCAATGTGTGATGTGATTTTGGCGGCCGAATTATTTCCACCCATGAAGTTATTGAGCAGTAATAACAACTAATATTTCTAAAGATTTCTGAAAATTACATGAAATTGTATTTTCACAAAATGAGAGTTTTAGTAGAAGCAAGTAGTCCCCATCAATGTGTGATGTCATTTTGGGGGCCTAATTGTATACACCCATGAAGTTATTGAGCAGTAATAACAAAAAAAAAAAAAAATTCTGAAAATTATATGAAATTCTATTTTCACAAAATAAGAGTTGTAGTAGAAGGAAGTCGTCCCCATCAGTGTGTGCTGTGATTTTGGAAGGCTTAATTATGTACACCCATGAAGTTATTGAGCAGTATTAACAACATTTTTTTTTTATAATTCTAAAAGTTACATGAAATACTATCTTCACAAAAGAAGAGTTTTAGTAGAAGCAAGTAGTCTCCATCAATGTGTGATTTAATTTTGGGGGCCTAATTATGTACACCCAATAGTTATTGAGCAGTAATAACACTCAAAAATTAAAAAAAAAAAATGTGAAAATTACATGAAATTGTTTTTTACACAATGAGAATTGTAGTAGAAGCAAGTAGTCCCCATCAATGTGTGATGTGATTTTGGAGGCCTAATTATGTACACCCATGAAGTTATTGAGCAGTAATAACACCCAAAAATTAAAAAAAATTATGAAAGATACATGAAATACTATTTTCACAAAATATGAGTTGTAGTAGAAGCAAGTAATCCCCATCATGTGATGTGATTTTGGAGGCCTAATTATATACACCCATGAAGTTATTGAGCAGTAATAACACCCCCAAAAAAATCTGAAAATAACATGAAATACTATTTTCACAAAAAATAAGAGTTGTAGTAAAAGCAAGTAGTCTCCATCAATGTGTGATGTGATTTTGGAGGCCTAATTATGTACACCGATGAAGTTATTGAGCAGTAATAACACCCAAAAAAAAAAAAAAATGAAAATTACATGAAATACTATTTTCACAAAATGAGAGTTGTAGTAAAAGCAAGTAGTCTCCATCAATGTGTGATGTGATTTTGGAGGCCTAATTATGTACACCGATGAAGTTATTGAGCAGTAATAACACCCAAAAAAAAAAAAAAATGAAAATTACATGAAATACTATTTTCACAAAATGAGAGTTGTAGTAGAAGCAAGTAGTCCCCATCGATGGGTGATGTGATTTTGGAGGCCTGATTATGTACACTGTTAGGTTTAAGGTCTAAATCACTACTTATCCTAATTATCTGACTCCAAATTATTTACCATATATTTATTATTTGAACCGACGTTAACATTAGCTTCACCTTACCTAAGAATTATGCGTGCTCTTTCCGTAAGAGAGAAGACCAGAGAGCCAATCAGCCGAATCACCAAGATTTTATTCCTAACAGCAAAAGCTCATAGAGTATCGGGGGCTCGGTTCCCTCTCAATACAGATCTGTGCGCTCCTGTGGCCATCAGAGAGCGACACCACACCCGAGTTGCCCCGAACAGTTATAGAAAACAATATGCAAATTAAACACACCAAAAACACTAGCCACCATCCTTTCATTAGTTACATGGTATCTGCAATATATTTTTTCAGATGCTGATTGGTTCCCTTTTCCCCGCCATCTCAGATGACGCCTTTTCTTGTGCACATGACTCGCTGGGTTGTAGCTCCTGAAAACACCAAGTTATCTGCATTCCAATAGGCTGGGGCCTTCAGAGAAACTGTGGCCCCCGCCTTTGTCTCCCTATTTTTCACTGGCGGCACCTGGTACCATCAAACCGCCCACACATTGTGTTCCTCTGATACATCCGCTCCCCTGATACTGCAACCTTGAAACAGCTCTACTTCTACTCATTTGTAATACAACTTTGAATCATTAATAAATGGTTAACATACATTTATATATCTTCACAAACTAATAATAAAACCCTTCACGAGCCATACATGTATATGTCTTCACAAACTAATAATAAAACCCTTCACTCCCTCTCATGGCCTCATTTATGAGGCCATACCACATATTAATGTCTGTGTGCTGGATGTACTTACAGCGCCGCCTCTAAAGTGATGTCATAGGAGGGCCCCACGCTTGCATTCGCCTGTTGTACCAAGACATACTGTCCACCCGGAGGCAAGGGACCCACAGTTTTCTTGATCAACCTTACTGTGAGAGATACATGGAATGCAACAACAACCGCAAAAATAGCAACAGCAAGCAAAATGGAAGCAATCAACCCTTTCCAACTACCAAACATTTTCATCCAAGTATCCCAAATACTATTGTCCACGCCTGAATGTTTTTTCATCTTTTTATTGAGTGTCTGTAGTCCTTCAAGCGCTCTTGTCAGTCGTCCTCTTGGGGCAGTATTATTGGGTATAAATGTACAGCAGGTGTCCCCAAACATCCCACACACACCTTGTTTTTCTGCTAAACTCATATCAAGGGCCATGCGATTTTGGAACGCCATAAGTGACGTGGCAGCCAATTGCTCATGCACTGCAGCCAATGATTCGTGCGTGTAGTTACCCAAACGCTGTACATTATAATGAACATAATTAATTCGGTCAACATTTTTATTGGGAGTGATCCACACCAACTGACACCTGATTTACCAGTTTGTACTCGTCTGGAACCCCTCTTGGGACTCCTATTGCGTCAATGTAGGTCGGGTCATTGTTGTCCACCCATTCTGGGGATGCACGTCTATGTCTAGTGAATAAGTCCTTCATTGGTCCGTCCCAGGGATCGTCAATAGTCTGAAAATCAACAGGCATGACTGCCACAGGCATTATTAGGGACACTAAAGCACACACCCCTGTGGCATTCTTGGGAAGTCCATCATACAGTTTGTTCGTTCCACACCACAACCACACATCAGCACGAGAAAACGGAGAGCCCGTTGTGAGATTTAAATGTGTCTGACACCAGGTAGAATTAATTTGCCCCACTGGTTCACCCTTTCCTTGTAATTTTAGACACGTAAAATTTTGCTTCGCCACATGCTTATCAAACACTGGCTTATGTTTATCAGTCGTTGTCATTGGATAGACTATAGCATATTGTGTGCAATTACCAGTTAACCTAGATCGTGTGAGTAGCGGAACAACACATGTCTGATCAATTTCAGCCAGCACATTTTTAAGTAATACTCGTGCTCCCATGCATACCAGGCAATCCCCATTGGTAGTGTTCGCGGCTTGTTCCACCATTAACAGCCAATTGTTTGCAATTGGGCGGCACGGTGGTCGACTGGTTAGCACGTCCGCCTCACAGTTCAGAGATCGTGGGTTCGATCCCGGCTCCAGCCTCCCTGTGTGGAGTTTGCATCTTCTCCCCGTGCCTGCGTGGGTTTCCTCCGGGTACTCCGGTTTCCTCCCACATTCCAAAAACATGCATGGTAAGTTGATTGGACTCTCTAGTTGCCCCTAGATGTGATTGTGAGTGCGGATGTTTGTCTCTGTGTGCCCTGCGATTGGCTGGCAACCAATTCAGGGTGTCCCCTGCCTACTGCCCAAAGACAGCTGGGATAGGCTCCAGCACGCACTGAGGATAAGCGGTATGGATAATGAATGAATGTTTGCAATTGCAGTGACACCAGTCGTTACTTTAAACCAATCATCTACCGTTTTAACTACTTCAACTATTATTCCCTTACCTTTCGTATAAGTGCTCAATTTTGGACCCTCCGATGGCAACATTGTTTGATTTTCACAAATTCTTATAGGAAAATGTGGATTTGGTCCAGACGAATATGCCCACAATAAAAAGGCCCAACAGGACTTATTGACTATAGTTAGGTCCTGATTGGGTGGCGTAATTGGATGATTACCCATAGCTACCACTAAATTCAATGTTTCCCCATTTTTCTTTAATGTCACCTTATTACGGTAGTACTTCGCCACTTGACTGTTACCTGGTGTCCAATAATCTCCCACCTGTGTTGTAATTAATGTTGCCCAACTTAGATCAATCATATGTCCTGTCAAATACCACCAACAACCTAAATATTGGCGTCCCGTTACTGCTGATCAACTTTGAAACCCCTTCAACGTTGCTATAGGAATTTGCAGATGCGTGGTAGTATTAGGGCCCACAGTAACTCTAATAGAGTTATTATATGCCCATTTCACTATCCATGGTTTGAAATTTTGAATTCCCCTCTTTTGTCGCTTTGGAAATGGACAATTGTAGTCATATGGTTGAAATTTCCCGACTTTATCCTGTAAACCTGTGTCTGACTGTATCCAATTAAGTGTATCCACATCCTCTCTCACTCGGTTACCTTGTTGGACCTTCGTCTGGCACCATGTTCCATTACAATACCAAATCGGGCCTTCCCAATCTTCCCAAGACGTATTTTGCCAAACCCAAACTTTGTTCCCCAACGATTCTTTTGCCTGCATTCTCATACTGTCTCCAAAACGTATTCCCTCACTTGTCATTTTGTTTTCCACTGCCAATTTCCCAAACTCATTACCCGTACAATTATCATAGAATGCCCAAATTTCTGCCCATGTTAATTTTCCTGTTCCTTCCCCTGGAGTGATCAAAAAGTTACCTTCTTTCTGGCACTGGTAAATTGTTTTCCCTTTTCTATCTGGTGGCGCCAACTGTGTGCCTTTCACATAATTCCGATAGTGACCCAATTTAATTTACAATGTCTGGTTGTGTTTTTCCCACCTTAACTCATGGATGTATCCTCCCCACTCCGCAAATGGACAATATAAATCAAGTATAATTTTTTCTGTCTGGGTCAGCTCCCACTTGGAGCCCTTCGGTGCCCTGTACACCGTTTGTCCTTTGCAGGTGTACGTCAGATACGACTTCTGGGTCGCATAGTCAGGATAGTCCTGGTCAACGCTGTCCTCCGTCACTCGTAGCCCGTCAGTCCCCTCCGTGTCGATCATCATCAAAAGTCATACAAAAACAAAAGACACACACTATTACTCCTACATATATTGGATTTTGCAAAAAGCGAAAAAATAGTAAATGTGGGGGTCTAACCCTCCCTCTCATGGCCGGGTCGTCAACAGGCCAAACCACTGGATCCTCATTTCTGAGGGTTAAAGTCAGGAGCAGGACGCAATTGAGAATAATGATACCACTTTTGCCGTTTGTCACCAAGCTGCGCTGCGTGGGTTGTCCTTGCTAGGACACGGAATGGGCCTTTCCACCTTGGTTCAGTCCACTTTCTGGAGATGACTCGCACATACATGTATGGGGTGAGGTCTGATTCCAAGGTATCTTCAGCAGCTGATGATTTTGCTTTCTCCACAACCTGAGCAGAAACACTGGACACAAGAGCATTAAGGTATGACCAGACAGGGGACACCAAGGTATGACGCAGCATGTGTTAAATCTGGCATCGGCACATCTTCTGGAGGCACCAATGTTGATGCCGGTCCTGGCATTAAACGGCCCGTGAGGAGCTCAGAAGGCGCAAAGCCAGTCATTTTATTGACCGTCTATCGGACAGCTAATAGCGCCAGTGGCAGTGCTTGAAGCCACGTCATTTTTTTTTGTGACATTATTTTAGCCAATTTTTCCTTCAACGTACGGTTCATTCGCGCAACTTTACCTTGGCTCTGAGGATGGTACACACAACCAAACCGATGCTGGAGCCCCAACATGGCTTCTACCTTGGCCAAGGCTTTGTTGTTAAAGTGTGTGCCATTATCAGACCGGACCAAGGCCGGGAAACCATGGGTTGGGATGTAATGGTTAACCAATGCTTTAATGACAGAGGTCGAGTTCTCCTTCGCACACGGGTAGGCCTCAGGCCACCCGGAGAAGGAATAAACCATCACCAAAAGGTAACGCTTGCCATTCACTCTTTCACTCATGTCTGTAAAATCAATCACAATTTCAGCACCAGGCCACGAAGCTGGTTGAAAAATACCTGGTTTTGGTTTTAAAGTTGGTCTTGCATTAAATGTCTGACATGTCTGGCATTCTGAAACGTATTTCCAAACTACATCTGTCATTTTGGGGTGACACCAATTTTTTAATTTTACCATCATCAGGTGAGGCCCAGTATGTGCAATTGAGTGAGCCTCAGCCAAGATGGATTGCATAAGATCACCTTCTGGGAGAGTGGGCTGGCCTCTCGGGCCAACCCACAGCCCATCAAGTCTTTTTACGGCCTTTGCTGCAATTCACATGGATTTTTGTTCAGGAGACGCCATTTCTTGCAAATGACAAAGTTCATCTTGGGTGGGTGGGAGTGGCAAAGCTGCATCTAGATGTTCACCATCAACAATGATGGAGTCATTACTGACCATCATTCCTACCTCAACAGTGTAGCCCGCAACCTGTTTGGCCAGCGCATCAGCCGCCTGATTACCTTTGGCTACCGTGGTGTCTGCTTTTGAATGTCCGGGGACTTTAACAATTGCTACTTGGAATGGTTGCGCCAAGGCCTCATGTAATCTGAGCATGAGGTCACGGTGGGCAATTGGTGTGCTTTGGCAGTCATCAAACAATTTTGGAGCCATCCCTTGAGGTCAATAAGGGCGGCTGAAACTGCATATGCTGAATCCAAATAGATGGTGATTGCCTCACCTTGACATTGTTCGAGCGCCAGAGTGAGTGCCAGTACTTCTGCCGCTTGGGCAGATGGATGTTCTGTTATTTTCTGCGTCACGAGTGGCTGGAAAGAACCATCTCGCCATTCGACTGCAGCTGCTGCCGTGTGGAGAGAACCACTCTTATCGCGCCAGCAGCAACCGTCTGTGAATACAACTCGCCCTAGGCCAAGTGGTTCGGCATAAAGATCGGGTCTCACTTTGATCTGGTTCTGTATTTTTAATGCACATTCATGTGGGCCAACCAAAAATTGGTCTGCCATATTGATACCATTGTGAACAAAATTGATGTCAGTCTGGTTTGACGCAATGGTGTCAATACAAATGATCCTGAAGCCACAAAGGCAGCACAGAGTGTGACATACAGTGGATGTCCCATGACCAAATGTGCAGTCTTCTGTAAAATTTTACCTAAGCCTGCTGCGTAACGAACGCAATCTGGGTGTCTTTGCTCAAAAGTATCTAATGGGACGCTACAGTACATTAAGACTGCTCTCCCTCCTTGTGCTTTTTGGTAAAGAATACCATTCGCGGTTTGGCATGTGATTGACACATCTAGGTGGAATGGCTTGACATAATTTGGGGTCGCCAAAGCAGCCGCTGAGGCGAGTTCTTGAATCAAAGTCACAAAAAGCTGTGTAGCTTCTACAGTCCACTCTAAGTGTGCTTTGAGGTTTCGTGGCCCTTTTACTTTGACAAGGTCATGAAGGACACTTTTTTTGTCCACAAAACATGGGATATAATTTCTGCTGTATCCACATAAGCCCAGAAATGACATTTCCTGGACAGTGGTTGGGCGTTTGTGATGAAGAATGGAATTCCTGTGATCTGGTGACATTGCAAGGCCAATGGGGGAACCACTCTTCCCAAAAATGTAACCCTTTGTCTGCATCATTGCAACTTTTTCTTTGACACCTTGAAACCCAACTCATGCAGTTTGGTCAACAGCCTCTTAGTAGCTTCCAAACATGCTTCCTGGCTGGCTGCTGCAATCAATAAATCGTCCACATATTGCAACAAAATGGAGCCTTCAGGAATCTCGCATGGTCCCAGAAGCTCTTTCAAAACTTTTGAAAATGCCAGGGGAGTTCTTGAACCCCTGTGGCAATCTGGTGTATTGCAATTTACACCCTTTGTAAGAAAATGCAAACACATGCCGAATGTTGGGATCCAACGGCACACAAAAATACGCATTGGCCAAATCAATCAATGTGAACCACTTGTACATGGGACTTAAACTTGTCAGAATCCTGTGAGGATCTGGTACTGATAACACTGGGGTCAATGTGACATCGTTGACTGGTCTCAAATCATGAGCCATTCGATATGTCTTTTTGTCAGCCTTTTGAACGGGTCTCAATGGGGTGTTCCACTGTGAAATTGATTCTTCCAGAACAGCTGCATCCCACAAGCCACACAAAGTTTCTTCCATGCCTTCATCTGCCTCTCTAGGCCATCTATACTGGGGCCTTCGGACAATTTGATTTTCATCAATTTGCAACTGAATGCGGGCAACAGTATGACACTCTCCAACATCAAAAGGGCCTTTGGACCACAATTCTTCTGGTAAACATTTTAGCATCTCATCAGCTTGTTTGTGATCTGTAAACTCTCTGCCATATGTCCTTGACAACAACAACATTTCCAAATTCCCTTCATCTTTCATTGGTTGCATAATTTTGTGTGCTTTGTTTGATGGTGACCAAAACAAATGTGGAATGTGAGTCTCACGACAATCTGTACTTTGAAGCAATCGTTTCACCATGGGGCCCAACTGGCGGGGTTCATGTTCAGGTGCCACTGCCAATAAAACATGAGGAGCATCCTCCGACGTCATTTTAAACCATGCCATTTGCTCCTTACCAATCAAAATACATGAAGAGGCCAACGTCCAAATTGTTCCCTCAATTTCTTCAAATGAATCTCTATAGACATCATCATGCTCCCTGTCATAGTACAATGTACAATGCAGGGGATCCACTGGCGGGTGGTATGGGGCTATCGAACAAATCCACGGTTTCCACATGAGGAAAGTAGAAAATACACCACCGCCAAATGGAGTCTCTGGATTCAAATGGACCCAATATATGGTTGCAGTGTTGTTTTCCGCTGGAAGCGGGGCCATTAGCCATTGGCCATGAGTTCGCAGCGCCGTTGACACTGAATGGTCGTCCCGTCCGGAAATGTGACTGTAAATCCTTTTGGTCAACACATAATTTGTGCTTTGACTGCCATCACATGTCTCTCCTGTGGCGTGAATGTATTCATGCCATAAATGCTGTCCAGTTTTGTTGATTCGTGTCTCAAGAGGTTTTGTGAAAGGCAGAGTCTGTGGTTGTCCCGAGAAGCCGACCAGTGTTGTACTGCGAGGGGACAGTGCTGCTTTAGGCAGTGGCAAATTAATGGAAGAGTATGTTGCGCCCGTGTCCACTAGCATCTCGACGGGTTGATTTGCCACTGTTACTTGAAACATGGGCTCTGCCAGCACGTCACACAATTCAACAAAAGGTCCCAGACCTTGGAGACAGAGTCCCACACTCCGATTGGTGTCCTGAAGTCCGCCGAAATTCTCCCTTGGGATCATCAGAAAATTGTTAGGTTTAAGGTCTAAATCACGATACTTACCCTAATTATCTGACTCCAAATTATTTACCATATATTTATTATTTGAACCGACATTAACCTTAGCTTCACCTTACCTAACAATTATGCATGCTCGTTCCGTAAGAGAGAAGACCAGAAAGCCAATCAGCCGAATCACCGAGATTTTATTCCTAACAGCAAAAGCTAATACAGTATCGGGGGCTCGGTTACCTCTTAATACAGATCTGTTCGCTCCTGTGGCCATCAGAGAGCGACACGACACCCGAGTTGCCCCGAACAGTTATAGAAAACAAAATGCAAATTAAACACACCAAAAACACTAGCCACTATCCTTTCATTAGTTACATGGTATCTGCAATATATTTCTTCAGATGCTGATTGGTTCTCTTTTCCCCGCCGTCTCAGATGACACCTTTTCTTGTGGACATGACTCACTGGGTTGTAGCTCCTGAAAACACCAAGTTATCTGCATTCCAAGAGGCCGGGGCCTTCAGAAAAACTGTGGCTCCTGCCTCTGTCTCCCTGTTTTTCACTGGCGGCACCTGGTACCATCAAACCTCCCACACATTGTGTTCCTCTGAAACATCCGATCCCCTCATACTGCAACCTTGAAACAGCTCTACTACTCATTTGTAATACAACTTTAAATCATTTATAAATGGTTAACATACATTTATATATCTTCCCAAAAAAATAATAAAACCCTTCAATAGGGATTAAGTGTACACTGAAAAAAATGTCATTTTTTTGCTTCCGGAGGTGTATTTATGCTAGATACATGAATAAATAAGCATCTACAGCCTTTGGTTTGGATTTGGCAGCCGTTTGGTTTTTAATGGCAAAAATGAGCGTTTCAGCGCCTGAAAGTGACAGTTTGGCCACGTGCCGTTATTTAGATAGGGGTTACGTGTAAACTTAAATTAATGTAATTTTCTTCTTCTAGTCGTGTATTTATGCTAGATACACGTGTGAATATGCATCTACAGCCTTTGGTTTGGATTTGGAAGCTTTTTTTTTTTTTTATGTCCAAAATGAGCATTTCAGCGCCTGAAAATGACAGTTTGAAATGAAATGAATGTCACTTTCTGCTTCGGAACAAGTATAATTGCTAGATACACATAAATATGTATGTCCAACCTGTGGTTTGGATTTGGCAGCAGTGATTCACAGTGCCGAGCTCCAACCGTAGGGGCCAACTCCTCAACCTTGGCTATCCGCGAAAAAGCACACCTTTCTCGGTCAGATATTTTAGGCGACTCGCCGAATTTCGACTCGGAGAAAAGTGTTGAAAATTACAATTTCAGGGGATCTTTCCCGCCCGCAAATATGGTTGTAAAGCCCTCACTTTATAGACAATCTGTTGTTTTGTGGCCTAAAACGAGGTGTGTGGCTGCGCTGTCCCCTGTGCTCTTCGTGTGCCTTTCTTGTCAGTTGTTACTTGTATACTGAAATTAATGTCACTTTCTGCTTCGGCACGTATATTTAGCTAGATACACTTGTAAATATGCATCTCCAACCTGTGGTTGGATTTGGCAGCAGTGATTCACAGTGCCGACCTCCAACCGTAGGGGCCGACTCTTCCGCCTTGGCTATCCGCCAAAAGCACACCTTTCTCGGTCATATTTTCAGGCGACCCGCCGAATTTCGACTCGGAGAAAAGTTTTGGAAATAATAATTTTCATCACCTCAAGCCACTCAGGGGAACTTGCCCGCCCCCAACTAGGGTTGTAAAGCCCTTACTTCATTGACAATTTGTTTTGTGGCTTAAAAACGACGTGTGTGGCTCCGCTGTCCCCTGTGCTCTGGGCTCTTTTTTGACAGAGTCATTTACATGTACAATGTAATTAATGTCATTTTCCATTTCAGCGCATTTATTAATGCTAGATACATGTGTAGTTATGAATCTAGCACCATTTGTTCGGATTCAGTAGCTTATTGTTTTTTATAATAAACTGAGCTTTTTAGCGCCTGAAAATGATAGTTTGGCCACGTGCAGTTATTTTGATAGGGGTTAAGTGTACACTGAAATTTATGTTATTTATTCTTTCAGAGGTTTATTTATAGTAGATACACGTGTAAATATGCATCTACAGCCTTTGGTTTCGATTTGGCAGCCTTTTGGTTTTTTATGTCCAAAATGAGCGTTTCAGCGTCTGAAAGTGACAGTTTGGCCAAGGGCTATAAATTTGATATTGGTTAAGTCAACACAGAAATGAATGTCACTTTGTGCTTCGGAGTGTGTAAAATTGCTAGATACACTTGTAAATATGCATGTACAACCTTTGGTTTAGATTTGCCAAGCCTTTTGGTTTTTATGTCCAAAATGAGCGTTTTGGCTCCTGAAAGTGACTGTTTGGCCACGTGCAGTTATTTTGATAGGGGTTACGTACACTGATATTAATTTCATTTTAGGCCTCTAGGCGTGTATTTATGCTAGATACACGTGTAAATATGCATTTACAGCCTTTGTTCTTGATTTGGCAGCCTTTTGTTTATTTTATGTCTAAAAAATTAGCGTTTCAGCGCCTGAAAATGACAGTTTGGCCACGTGCAGTTATTTTGATAGGTTGTTAGGTGTACACTAATATTAATGTCATTTTCTGCTTGTAGGCGTGTATTTATGCTAGATACACGAGTAAATATGCATCCACAGCCTTTGGTTTTGATTTGGCAACCATTTGTTTTTTTATGTCCAAAATGAGCGTTTCAGCGCCTGAAAGTGACAGTTTGGCCACGTGGAGTGGAGATACGTGTACAATGATATTGTCATTTTTTGCTTTGGAACTTTTACTTATGCTAGATAAATGTGTACATATGTGTCCAAAGCCTTTGTGTCCAAAGCCAGCGCCCGAGAGATTTGCCAGCTTTTTGGTTATGTCCAAAATGAGCGTTTCAGCGGCTGAAAATCACAATTTGGCCACGTGCAGTTATTTTAATAGGGTTTACACGTCTACACTGAAATTAATGTCATTTTTGCTTCTAGAGGTGTATTTATGCTAGAGACACGTGTAAATATACATCTACAGCCTTTGGTTTTGTCAATTAATGTCATTTTTTGCTTTGGGATGTGTACTTGTGCTAGATAAATGTGTACATATGTATTCACAGCCTTTGGTTTAGATTTGCCAGCCTTTTGGTTTTAATGTCCAAAATGAGCGTTTCCGCGGCTGAAAATCACATTTTGGCCACGTGCAGTTATTTTGATAACGGGTACATGTGCACTGAAATTAATGTCATTGTTTGCTTCCAGAGGTGTATTTATACAATAGACACGTATAAATAAGCATCTAAAGCCTTTGGGTGGGATTTGGCAGCCTTTTGGTATTTTATGTTCAAAATGAGCGTTTCAGCGCCCGAGAGTTAGAGTTTGGCCACGTGGAATGGGGTTATGTTTACACTGAAATTAGTGTCAGTTTTTTGCTCATTGACATGCATTTATGCTAAATACAAGTGTATATATGTATCCGCAGCCTTTGGTTTTTATGTCCAAAATGAGTTTTTCAGCGGCTGAAAATCACAATTTGGCCACGTGCAGTTATTTTGATAAGAGTTATGTGTACACTGAAATTAATGTAATTTTTTGCTTCCAGAGGTGTATTTACACTAGATACACTTGTAAATATGCATCTACAAACTTTGGTTTTGATTTGGCAACCTTTTGGTTTTTTTATGTCCAAAATGAGCGTTCCGCGCCTGATTGTGACAGTTTGGCGATTTGCATTTTTTTCTATAGGGGTTACGTGTACACTGATATTAATGTCATTTTTTGCTTAGAGACGTTTATTTATGCTAGATAAATGTAAAAGATGCATCTATAGCCTTTGGTTTAGATTTGCGAGCCTTTTGGTTTTTATGTCCAAAATGAGCGTTTTAGTGGCTGAAAATGACAGTTTGGCCAAGTGCCGTTATTGTGATAAGGGTTAGGTGTACATAAAGTTAATGTAATTTTCTGCTTCTAGGCGTGAATTAATGCTACTTACACGTGTAAATGTGCATCTACAACCTTTGGTTTGGATTTTGCAGCTTTTTTTTTTATGTCCAAAATGAGCGTTTCAGTGCCTGAAAATGACAGTTTGGCCAAGTGCCGTTATTTTGTTAGAGGTTACGTCTACACTGAAATTAATGTAATTTTTTTGCTTTCAGAGGTGTATTTATACTAGTAACACGTGTAAATATGCGTCCACAGCCTTTGGTTTTGATTTGGCAGCCTTTTGTTTTTTTATGTCCAAAAGTAAAGTTTCAGCGCCTGACAATGACAGTTTGGCCGAGTGCAGTTATTTTGATAGGGGTTAGTTGTACACTAATAATAATGTCACTTTCTGCTTCTAGGCTTGAATTTATGCTAGATACACGTGTAAATATGCATCTACAGCCTTTTGTTTTTTATGTCCATAATGAGCGTTTCAGCGCCTGAAAGTGACAGTTTGGCCAAGTGCTGTTAATTTGATAGTAGTGGCGTGAACACAGAAATGAATGTCACTTTCTGCTTCGGAGTGTGTAAAATTGCTAGATACACTTGTAAATATGCATCTACAGCCTTTTGTTTAGATTTGCCAGCCTTTTGTTTTTATGTCCAAAATGAGTGTTTCAGCGGCTGAAAATGACAGTTTGGCCATGTGCAGTTTTTTTGATAGGGGTTACGTGTACACTGATATTAATGTTATTTTATGCTTCTAAGCGTGTATTTATGC
>NC_141237.1:15152500-15159202 GCF_054856515.1 Filicampus tigris
GTTAGGGTTAGGGTTAGGGTTAGGGTTAGGGTTAGGGTTAGGGTTAGGGTTAGGGTTAGGGTTAGGGTTAGGGTTAGGGTTAGGGTTAGGGTTAGGGTTAGGGTTAGGGTTAGGGTTAGGGTTAGGGTTAGGGTTAGGGTTAGGGTTAGGGTTAGGGTTAGGGTTAGGGTTAGGGTTAGGGTTAGGGTTAGGGTTAGGGTTAGGGTTAGGGTTAGGGTTAGGGTTAGGGTTAGGGTTAGGGTTAGGGTTAGGGTTAGGGTTAGGGTTAGGGTTAGGGTTAGGGTTAGGGTTAGGGTTAGGGTTAGGGTTAGGGTTAGGGTTAGGGTTAGGGTTAGGGTTAGGGTTAGGGTTAGGGTTAGGGTTAGGGTTAGGGTTAGGGTTAGGGTTAGGGTTAGGGTTAGGGTTAGGGTTAGGGTTAGGGTTAGGGTTAGGGTTAGGGTTAGGGTTAGGGTTAGGGTTAGGGTTAGGGTTAGGGTTAGGGTTAGGGTTAGGGTTAGGGTTAGGGTTAGGGTTAGGGTTAGGGTTAGGGTTAGGGTTAGGGTTAGGGTTAGGGTTAGGGTTAGGGTTAGGGTTAGGGTTAGGGTTAGGGTTAGGGTTAGGGTTAGGGTTAGGGTTAGGGTTAGGGTTAGGGTTAGGGTTAGGGTTAGGGTTAGGGTTAGGGTTAGGGTTAGGGTTAGGGTTAGGGTTAGGGTTAGGGTTAGGGTTAGGGTTAGGGTTAGGGTTAGGGTTAGGGTTAGGGTTAGGGTTAGGGTTAGGGTTAGGGTTAGGGTTAGGGTTAGGGTTAGGGTTAGGGTTAGGGTTAGGGTTAGGGTTAGGGTTAGGGTTAGGGTTAGGGTTAGGGTTAGGGTTAGGGTTAGGGTTAGGGTTAGGGTTAGGGTTAGGGTTAGGGTTAGGGTTAGGGTTAGGGTTAGGGTTAGGGTTAGGGTTAGGGTTAGGGTTAGGGTTAGGGTTAGGGTTAGGGTTAGGGTTAGGGTTAGGGTTAGGGTTAGGGTTAGGGTTAGGGTTAGGGTTAGGGTTAGGGTTAGGGTTAGGGTTAGGGTTAGGGTTAGGGTTAGGGTTAGGGTTAGGGTTAGGGTTAGGGTTAGGGTTAGGGTTAGGGTTAGGGTTAGGGTTAGGGTTAGGGTTAGGGTTAGGGTTAGGGTTAGGGTTAGGGTTAGGGTTAGGGTTAGGGTTAGGGTTAGGGTTAGGGTTAGGGTTAGGGTTAGGGTTAGGGTTAGGGTTAGGGTTAGGGTTAGGGTTAGGGTTAGGGTTAGGGTTAGGGTTAGGGTTAGGGTTAGGGTTAGGGTTAGGGTTAGGGTTAGGGTTAGGGTTAGGGTTAGGGTTAGGGTTAGGGTTAGGGTTAGGGTTAGGGTTAGGGTTAGGGTTAGGGTTAGGGTTAGGGTTAGGGTTAGGGTTAGGGTTAGGGTTAGGGTTAGGGTTAGGGTTAGGGTTAGGGTTAGGGTTAGGGTTAGGGTTAGGGTTAGGGTTAGGGTTAGGGTTAGGGTTAGGGTTAGGGTTAGGGTTAGGGTTAGGGTTAGGGTTAGGGTTAGGGTTAGGGTTAGGGTTAGGGTTAGGGTTAGGGTTAGGGTTAGGGTTAGGGTTAGGGTTAGGGTTAGGGTTAGGGTTAGGGTTAGGGTTAGGGTTAGGGTTAGGGTTAGGGTTAGGGTTAGGGTTAGGGTTAGGGTTAGGGTTAGGGTTAGGGTTAGGGTTAGGGTTAGGGTTAGGGTTAGGGTTAGGGTTAGGGTTAGGGTTAGGGTTAGGGTTAGGGTTAGGGTTAGGGTTAGGGTTAGGGTTAGGGTTAGGGTTAGGGTTAGGGTTAGGGTTAGGGTTAGGGTTAGGGTTAGGGTTAGGGTTAGGGTTAGGGTTAGGGTTAGGGTTAGGGTTAGGGTTAGGGTTAGGGTTAGGGTTAGGGTTAGGGTTAGGGTTAGGGTTAGGGTTAGGGTTAGGGTTAGGGTTAGGGTTAGGGTTAGGGTTAGGGTTAGGGTTAGGGTTAGGGTTAGGGTTAGGGTTAGGGTTAGGGTTAGGGTTAGGGTTAGGGTTAGGGTTAGGGTTAGGGTTAGGGTTAGGGTTAGGGTTAGGGTTAGGGTTAGGGTTAGGGTTAGGGTTAGGGTTAGGGTTAGGGTTAGGGTTAGGGTTAGGGTTAGGGTTAGGGTTAGGGTTAGGGTTAGGGTTAGGGTTAGGGTTAGGGTTAGGGTTAGGGTTAGGGTTAGGGTTAGGGTTAGGGTTAGGGTTAGGGTTAGGGTTAGGGTTAGGGTTAGGGTTAGGGTTAGGGTTAGGGTTAGGGTTAGGGTTAGGGTTAGGGTTAGGGTTAGGGTTAGGGTTAGGGTTAGGGTTAGGGTTAGGGTTAGGGTTAGGGTTAGGGTTAGGGTTAGGGTTAGGGTTAGGGTTAGGGTTAGGGTTAGGGTTAGGGTTAGGGTTAGGGTTAGGGTTAGGGTTAGGGTTAGGGTTAGGGTTAGGGTTAGGGTTAGGGTTAGGGTTAGGGTTAGGGTTAGGGTTAGGGTTAGGGTTAGGGTTAGGGTTAGGGTTAGGGTTAGGGTTAGGGTTAGGGTTAGGGTTAGGGTTAGGGTTAGGGTTAGGGTTAGGGTTAGGGTTAGGGTTAGGGTTAGGGTTAGGGTTAGGGTTAGGGTTAGGGTTAGGGTTAGGGTTAGGGTTAGGGTTAGGGTTAGGGTTAGGGTTAGGGTTAGGGTTAGGGTTAGGGTTAGGGTTAGGGTTAGGGTTAGGGTTAGGGTTAGGGTTAGGGTTAGGGTTAGGGTTAGGGTTAGGGTTAGGGTTAGGGTTAGGGTTAGGGTTAGGGTTAGGGTTAGGGTTAGGGTTAGGGTTAGGGTTAGGGTTAGGGTTAGGGTTAGGGTTAGGGTTAGGGTTAGGGTTAGGGTTAGGGTTAGGGTTAGGGTTAGGGTTAGGGTTAGGGTTAGGGTTAGGGTTAGGGTTAGGGTTAGGGTTAGGGTTAGGGTTAGGGTTAGGGTTAGGGTTAGGGTTAGGGTTAGGGTTAGGGTTAGGGTTAGGGTTAGGGTTAGGGTTAGGGTTAGGGTTAGGGTTAGGGTTAGGGTTAGGGTTAGGGTTAGGGTTAGGGTTAGGGTTAGGGTTAGGGTTAGGGTTAGGGTTAGGGTTAGGGTTAGGGTTAGGGTTAGGGTTAGGGTTAGGGTTAGGGTTAGGGTTAGGGTTAGGGTTAGGGTTAGGGTTAGGGTTAGGGTTAGGGTTAGGGTTAGGGTTAGGGTTAGGGTTAGGGTTAGGGTTAGGGTTAGGGTTAGGGTTAGGGTTAGGGTTAGGGTTAGGGTTAGGGTTAGGGTTAGGGTTAGGGTTAGGGTTAGGGTTAGGGTTAGGGTTAGGGTTAGGGTTAGGGTTAGGGTTAGGGTTAGGGTTAGGGTTAGGGTTAGGGTTAGGGTTAGGGTTAGGGTTAGGGTTAGGGTTAGGGTTAGGGTTAGGGTTAGGGTTAGGGTTAGGGTTAGGGTTAGGGTTAGGGTTAGGGTTAGGGTTAGGGTTAGGGTTAGGGTTAGGGTTAGGGTTAGGGTTAGGGTTAGGGTTAGGGTTAGGGTTAGGGTTAGGGTTAGGGTTAGGGTTAGGGTTAGGGTTAGGGTTAGGGTTAGGGTTAGGGTTAGGGTTAGGGTTAGGGTTAGGGTTAGGGTTAGGGTTAGGGTTAGGGTTAGGGTTAGGGTTAGGGTTAGGGTTAGGGTTAGGGTTAGGGTTAGGGTTAGGGTTAGGGTTAGGGTTAGGGTTAGGGTTAGGGTTAGGGTTAGGGTTAGGGTTAGGGTTAGGGTTAGGGTTAGGGTTAGGGTTAGGGTTAGGGTTAGGGTTAGGGTTAGGGTTAGGGTTAGGGTTAGGGTTAGGGTTAGGGTTAGGGTTAGGGTTAGGGTTAGGGTTAGGGTTAGGGTTAGGGTTAGGGTTAGGGTTAGGGTTAGGGTTAGGGTTAGGGTTAGGGTTAGGGTTAGGGTTAGGGTTAGGGTTAGGGTTAGGGTTAGGGTTAGGGTTAGGGTTAGGGTTAGGGTTAGGGTTAGGGTTAGGGTTAGGGTTAGGGTTAGGGTTAGGGTTAGGGTTAGGGTTAGGGTTAGGGTTAGGGTTAGGGTTAGGGTTAGGGTTAGGGTTAGGGTTAGGGTTAGGGTTAGGGTTAGGGTTAGGGTTAGGGTTAGGGTTAGGGTTAGGGTTAGGGTTAGGGTTAGGGTTAGGGTTAGGGTTAGGGTTAGGGTTAGGGTTAGGGTTAGGGTTAGGGTTAGGGTTAGGGTTAGGGTTAGGGTTAGGGTTAGGGTTAGGGTTAGGGTTAGGGTTAGGGTTAGGGTTAGGGTTAGGGTTAGGGTTAGGGTTAGGGTTAGGGTTAGGGTTAGGGTTAGGGTTAGGGTTAGGGTTAGGGTTAGGGTTAGGGTTAGGGTTAGGGTTAGGGTTAGGGTTAGGGTTAGGGTTAGGGTTAGGGTTAGGGTTAGGGTTAGGGTTAGGGTTAGGGTTAGGGTTAGGGTTAGGGTTAGGGTTAGGGTTAGGGTTAGGGTTAGGGTTAGGGTTAGGGTTAGGGTTAGGGTTAGGGTTAGGGTTAGGGTTAGGGTTAGGGTTAGGGTTAGGGTTAGGGTTAGGGTTAGGGTTAGGGTTAGGGTTAGGGTTAGGGTTAGGGTTAGGGTTAGGGTTAGGGTTAGGGTTAGGGTTAGGGTTAGGGTTAGGGTTAGGGTTAGGGTTAGGGTTAGGGTTAGGGTTAGGGTTAGGGTTAGGGTTAGGGTTAGGGTTAGGGTTAGGGTTAGGGTTAGGGTTAGGGTTAGGGTTAGGGTTAGGGTTAGGGTTAGGGTTAGGGTTAGGGTTAGGGTTAGGGTTAGGGTTAGGGTTAGGGTTAGGGTTAGGGTTAGGGTTAGGGTTAGGGTTAGGGTTAGGGTTAGGGTTAGGGTTAGGGTTAGGGTTAGGGTTAGGGTTAGGGTTAGGGTTAGGGTTAGGGTTAGGGTTAGGGTTAGGGTTAGGGTTAGGGTTAGGGTTAGGGTTAGGGTTAGGGTTAGGGTTAGGGTTAGGGTTAGGGTTAGGGTTAGGGTTAGGGTTAGGGTTAGGGTTAGGGTTAGGGTTAGGGTTAGGGTTAGGGTTAGGGTTAGGGTTAGGGTTAGGGTTAGGGTTAGGGTTAGGGTTAGGGTTAGGGTTAGGGTTAGGGTTAGGGTTAGGGTTAGGGTTAGGGTTAGGGTTAGGGTTAGGGTTAGGGTTAGGGTTAGGGTTAGGGTTAGGGTTAGGGTTAGGGTTAGGGTTAGGGTTAGGGTTAGGGTTAGGGTTAGGGTTAGGGTTAGGGTTAGGGTTAGGGTTAGGGTTAGGGTTAGGGTTAGGGTTAGGGTTAGGGTTAGGGTTAGGGTTAGGGTTAGGGTTAGGGTTAGGGTTAGGGTTAGGGTTAGGGTTAGGGTTAGGGTTAGGGTTAGGGTTAGGGTTAGGGTTAGGGTTAGGGTTAGGGTTAGGGTTAGGGTTAGGGTTAGGGTTAGGGTTAGGGTTAGGGTTAGGGTTAGGGTTAGGGTTAGGGTTAGGGTTAGGGTTAGGGTTAGGGTTAGGGTTAGGGTTAGGGTTAGGGTTAGGGTTAGGGTTAGGGTTAGGGTTAGGGTTAGGGTTAGGGTTAGGGTTAGGGTTAGGGTTAGGGTTAGGGTTAGGGTTAGGGTTAGGGTTAGGGTTAGGGTTAGGGTTAGGGTTAGGGTTAGGGTTAGGGTTAGGGTTAGGGTTAGGGTTAGGGTTAGGGTTAGGGTTAGGGTTAGGGTTAGGGTTAGGGTTAGGGTTAGGGTTAGGGTTAGGGTTAGGGTTAGGGTTAGGGTTAGGGTTAGGGTTAGGGTTAGGGTTAGGGTTAGGGTTAGGGTTAGGGTTAGGGTTAGGGTTAGGGTTAGGGTTAGGGTTAGGGTTAGGGTTAGGGTTAGGGTTAGGGTTAGGGTTAGGGTTAGGGTTAGGGTTAGGGTTAGGGTTAGGGTTAGGGTTAGGGTTAGGGTTAGGGTTAGGGTTAGGGTTAGGGTTAGGGTTAGGGTTAGGGTTAGGGTTAGGGTTAGGGTTAGGGTTAGGGTTAGGGTTAGGGTTAGGGTTAGGGTTAGGGTTAGGGTTAGGGTTAGGGTTAGGGTTAGGGTTAGGGTTAGGGTTAGGGTTAGGGTTAGGGTTAGGGTTAGGGTTAGGGTTAGGGTTAGGGTTAGGGTTAGGGTTAGGGTTAGGGTTAGGGTTAGGGTTAGGGTTAGGGTTAGGGTTAGGGTTAGGGTTAGGGTTAGGGTTAGGGTTAGGGTTAGGGTTAGGGTTAGGGTTAGGGTTAGGGTTAGGGTTAGGGTTAGGGTTAGGGTTAGGGTTAGGGTTAGGGTTAGGGTTAGGGTTAGGGTTAGGGTTAGGGTTAGGGTTAGGGTTAGGGTTAGGGTTAGGGTTAGGGTTAGGGTTAGGGTTAGGGTTAGGGTTAGGGTTAGGGTTAGGGTTAGGGTTAGGGTTAGGGTTAGGGTTAGGGTTAGGGTTAGGGTTAGGGTTAGGGTTAGGGTTAGGGTTAGGGTTAGGGTTAGGGTTAGGGTTAGGGTTAGGGTTAGGGTTAGGGTTAGGGTTAGGGTTAGGGTTAGGGTTAGGGTTAGGGTTAGGGTTAGGGTTAGGGTTAGGGTTAGGGTTAGGGTTAGGGTTAGGGTTAGGGTTAGGGTTAGGGTTAGGGTTAGGGTTAGGGTTAGGGTTAGGGTTAGGGTTAGGGTTAGGGTTAGGGTTAGGGTTAGGGTTAGGGTTAGGGTTAGGGTTAGGGTTAGGGTATAGGGTTAGGGTTAGGGTTAGGGTTAGGGTTAG
>NC_141238.1:0-7500 GCF_054856515.1 Filicampus tigris
CTAACCCTAACCCTAACCCTAACCCTAACCCTAACCCTAACCCTAACCCTAACCCTAACCCTAACCCTAACCCTAACCCTAACCCTAACCCTAACCCTAACCCTAACCCTAACCCTAACCCTAACCCTAACCCTAACCCTAACCCTAACCCTAACCCTAACCCTAACCCTAACCCTAACCCTAACCCTAACCCTAACCCTAACCCTAACCCTAACCCTAACCCTAACCCTAACCCTAACCCTAACCCTAACCCTAACCCTAACCCTAACCCTAACCCTAACCCTAACCCTAACCCTAACCCTAACCCTAACCCTAACCCTAACCCTAACCCTAACCCTAACCCTAACCCTAACCCTAACCCTAACCCTAACCCTAACCCTAACCCTAACCCTAACCCTAACCCTAACCCTAACCCTAACCCTAACCCTAACCCTAACCCTAACCCTAACCCTAACCCTAACCCTAACCCTAACCCTAACCCTAACCCTAACCCTAACCCTAACCCTAACCCTAACCCTAACCCTAACCCTAACCCTAACCCTAACCCTAACCCTAACCCTAACCCTAACCCTAACCCTAACCCTAACCCTAACCCTAACCCTAACCCTAACCCTAACCCTAACCCTAACCCTAACCCTAACCCTAACCCTAACCCTAACCCTAACCCTAACCCTAACCCTAACCCTAACCCTAACCCTAACCCTAACCCTAACCCTAACCCTAACCCTAACCCTAACCCTAACCCTAACCCTAACCCTAACCCTAACCCTAACCCTAACCCTAACCCTAACCCTAACCCTAACCCTAACCCTAACCCTAACCCTAACCCTAACCCGAACCCTAACCCTAACCCTAACCCTAACCCTAACCCTAACCCTAACCCTAACCCTAACCCTAACCCTAACCCTAACCCTAACCCTAACCCTAACCCTAACCCTAACCCTAACCCTAACCCTAACCCTAACCCTAACCCTAACCCTAACCCTAACCCTAACCCTAACCCTAACCCTAACCCTAACCCTAACCCTAACCCTAACCCTAACCCTAACCCTAACCCTAACCCTAACCCTAACCCTAACCCTAACCCTAACCCTAACCCTAACCCTAACCCTAACCCTAACCCTAACCCTAACCCTAACCCTAACCCTAACCCTAACCCTAACCCTAACCCTAACCCTAACCCTAACCCTAACCCTAACCCTAACCCTAACCCTAACCCTAACCCTAACCCTAACCCTAACCCTAACCCTAACCCTAACCCTAACCCTAACCCTAACCCTAACCCTAACCCTAACCCTAACCCTAACCCTAACCCTAACCCTAACCCTAACCCTAACCCTAACCCTAACCCTAACCCTAACCCTAACCCTAACCCTAACCCTAACCCTAACCCTAACCCTAACCCTAACCCTAACCCTAACCCTAACCCTAACCCTAACCCTAACCCTAACCCTAACCCTAACCCTAACCCTAACCCTAACCCTAACCCTAACCCTAACCCTAACCCTAACCCTAACCCTAACCCTAACCCTAACCCTAACCCTAACCCTAACCCTAACCCTAACCCTAACCCTAACCCTAACCCTAACCCTAACCCTAACCCTAACCCTAACCCTAACCCTAACCCTAACCCTAACCCTAACCCTAACCCTAACCCTAACCCTAACCCTAACCCTAACCCTAACCCTAACCCTAACCCTAACCCTAACCCTAACCCTAACCCTAACCCTAACCCTAACCCTAACCCTAACCCTAACCCTAACCCTAACCCTAACCCTAACCCTAACCCTAACCCTAACCCTAACCCTAACCCTAACCCTAACCCTAACCCTAACCCTAACCCTAACCCTAACCCTAACCCTAACCCTAACCCTAACCCTAACCCTAACCCTAACCCTAACCCTAACCCTAACCCTAACCCTAACCCTAACCCTAACCCTAACCCTAACCCTAACCCTAACCCTAACCCTAACCCTAACCCTAACCCTAACCCTAACCCTAACCCTAACCCTAACCCTAACCCTAACCCTAACCCTAACCCTAACCCTAACCCTAACCCTAACCCTAACCCTAACCCTAACCCTAACCCTAACCCTAACCCTAACCCTAACCCTAACCCTAACCCTAACCCTAACCCTAACCCTAACCCTAACCCTAACCCTAACCCTAACCCTAACCCTAACCCTAACCCTAACCCTAACCCTAACCCTAACCCTAACCCTAACCCTAACCCTAACCCTAACCCTAACCCTAACCCTAACCCTAACCCTAACCCTAACCCTAACCCTAACCCTAACCCTAACCCTAACCCTAACCCTAACCCTAACCCTAACCCTAACCCTAACCCTAACCCTAACCCTAACCCTAACCCTAACCCTAACCCTAACCCTAACCCTAACCCTAACCCTAACCCTAACCCTAACCCTAACCCTAACCCTAACCCTAACCCTAACCCTAACCCTAACCCTAACCCTAACCCTAACCCTAACCCTAACCCTAACCCTAACCCTAACCCTAACCCTAACCCTAACCCTAACCCTAACCCTAACCCTAACCCTAACCCTAACCCTAACCCTAACCCTAACCCTAACCCTAACCCTAACCCTAACCCTAACCCTAACCCTAACCCTAACCCTAACCCTAACCCTAACCCTAACCCTAACCCTAACCCTAACCCTAACCCTAACCCTAACCCTAACCCTAACCCTAACCCTAACCCTAACCCTAACCCTAACCCTAACCCTAACCCTAACCCTAACCCTAACCCTAACCCTAACCCTAACCCTAACCCTAACCCTAACCCTAACCCTAACCCTAACCCTAACCCTAACCCTAACCCTAACCCTAACCCTAACCCTAACCCTAACCCTAACCCTAACCCTAACCCTAACCCTAACCCTAACCCTAACCCTAACCCTAACCCTAACCCTAACCCTAACCCTAACCCTAACCCTAACCCTAACCCTAACCCTAACCCTAACCCTAACCCTAACCCTAACCCTAACCCTAACCCTAACCCTAACCCTAACCCTAACCCTAACCCTAACCCTAACCCTAACCCTAACCCTAACCCTAACCCTAACCCTAACCCTAACCCTAACCCTAACCCTAACCCTAACCCTAACCCTAACCCTAACCCTAACCCTAACCCTAACCCTAACCCTAACCCTAACCCTAACCCTAACCCTAACCCTAACCCTAACCCTAACCCTAACCCTAACCCTAACCCTAACCCTAACCCTAACCCTAACCCTAACCCTAACCCTAACCCTAACCCTAACCCTAACCCTAACCCTAACCCTAACCCTAACCCTAACCCTAACCCTAACCCTAACCCTAACCCTAACCCTAACCCTAACCCTAACCCTAACCCTAACCCTAACCCTAACCCTAACCCTAACCCTAACCCTAACCCTAACCCTAACCCTAACCCTAACCCTAACCCTAACCCTAACCCTAACCCTAACCCTAACCCTAACCCTAACCCTAACCCTAACCCTAACCCTAACCCTAACCCTAACCCTAACCCTAACCCTAACCCTAACCCTAACCCTAACCCTAACCCTAACCCTAACCCTAACCCTAACCCTAACCCTAACCCTAACCCTAACCCTAACCCTAACCCTAACCCTAACCCTAACCCTAACCCTAACCCTAACCCTAACCCTAACCCTAACCCTAACCCTAACCCTAACCCTAACCCTAACCCTAACCCTAACCCTAACCCTAACCCTAACCCTAACCCTAACCCTAACCCTAACCCTAACCCTAACCCTAACCCTAACCCTAACCCTAACCCTAACCCTAACCCTAACCCTAACCCTAACCCTAACCCTAACCCTAACCCTAACCCTAACCCTAACCCTAACCCTAACCCTAACCCTAACCCTAACCCTAACCCTAACCCTAACCCTAACCCTAACCCTAACCCTAACCCTAACCCTAACCCTAACCCTAACCCTAACCCTAACCCTAACCCTAACCCTAACCCTAACCCTAACCCTAACCCTAACCCTAACCCTAACCCTAACCCTAACCCTAACCCTAACCCTAACCCTAACCCTAACCCTAACCCTAACCCTAACCCTAACCCTAACCCTAACCCTAACCCTAACCCTAACCCTAACCCTAACCCTAACCCTAACCCTAACCCTAACCCTAACCCTAACCCTAACCCTAACCCTAACCCTAACCCTAACCCTAACCCTAACCCTAACCCTAACCCTAACCCTAACCCTAACCCTAACCCTAACCCTAACCCTAACCCTAACCCTAACCCTAACCCTAACCCTAACCCTAACCCTAACCCTAACCCTAACCCTAACCCTAACCCTAACCCTAACCCTAACCCTAACCCTAACCCTAACCCTAACCCTAACCCTAACCCTAACCCTAACCCTAACCCTAACCCTAACCCTAACCCTAACCCTAACCCTAACCCTAACCCTAACCCTAACCCTAACCCTAACCCTAACCCTAACCCTAACCCTAACCCTAACCCTAACCCTAACCCTAACCCTAACCCTAACCCTAACCCTAACCCTAACCCTAACCCTAACCCTAACCCTAACCCTAACCCTAACCCTAACCCTAACCCTAACCCTAACCCTAACCCTAACCCTAACCCTAACCCTAACCCTAACCCTAACCCTAACCCTAACCCTAACCCTAACCCTAACCCTAACCCTAACCCTAACCCTAACCCTAACCCTAACCCTAACCCTAACCCTAACCCTAACCCTAACCCTAACCCTAACCCTAACCCTAACCCTAACCCTAACCCTAACCCTAACCCTAACCCTAACCCTAACCCTAACCCTAACCCTAACCCTAACCCTAACCCTAACCCTAACCCTAACCCTAACCCTAACCCTAACCCTAACCCTAACCCTAACCCTAACCCTAACCCTAACCCTAACCCTAACCCTAACCCTAACCCTAACCCTAACCCTAACCCTAACCCTAACCCTAACCCTAACCCTAACCCTAACCCTAACCCTAACCCTAACCCTAACCCTAACCCTAACCCTAACCCTAACCCTAACCCTAACCCTAACCCTAACCCTAACCCTAACCCTAACCCTAACCCTAACCCTAACCCTAACCCTAACCCTAACCCTAACCCTAACCCTAACCCTAACCCTAACCCTAACCCTAACCCTAACCCTAACCCTAACCCTAACCCTAACCCTAACCCTAACCCTAACCCTAACCCTAACCCTAACCCTAACCCTAACCCTAACCCTAACCCTAACCCTAACCCTAACCCTAACCCTAACCCTAACCCTAACCCTAACCCTAACCCTAACCCTAACCCTAACCCTAACCCTAACCCTAACCCTAACCCTAACCCTAACCCTAACCCTAACCCTAACCCTAACCCTAACCCTAACCCTAACCCTAACCCTAACCCTAACCCTAACCCTAACCCTAACCCTAACCCTAACCCTAACCCTAACCCTAACCCTAACCCTAACCCTAACCCTAACCCTAACCCTAACCCTAACCCTAACCCTAACCCTAACCCTAACCCTAACCCTAACCCTAACCCTAACCCTAACCCTAACCCTAACCCTAACCCTAACCCTAACCCTAACCCTAACCCTAACCCTAACCCTAACCCTAACCCTAACCCTAACCCTAACCCTAACCCTAACCCTAACCCTAACCCTAACCCTAACCCTAACCCTAACCCTAACCCTAACCCTAACCCTAACCCTAACCCTAACCCTAACCCTAACCCTAACCCTAACCCTAACCCTAACCCTAACCCTAACCCTAACCCTAACCCTAACCCTAACCCTAACCCTAACCCTAACCCTAACCCTAACCCTAACCCTAACCCTAACCCTAACCCTAACCCTAACCCTAACCCTAACCCTAACCCTAACCCTAACCCTAACCCTAACCCTAACCCTAACCCTAACCCTAACCCTAACCCTAACCCTAACCCTAACCCTAACCCTAACCCTAACCCTAACCCTAACCCTAACCCTAACCCTAACCCTAACCCTAACCCTAACCCTAACCCTAACCCTAACCCTAACCCTAACCCTAACCCTAACCCTAACCCTAACCCTAACCCTAACCCTAACCCTAACCCTAACCCTAACCCTAACCCTAACCCTAACCCTAACCCTAACCCTAACCCTAACCCTAACCCTAACCCTAACCCTAACCCTAACCCTAACCCTAACCCTAACCCTAACCCTAACCCTAACCCTAACCCTAACCCTAACCCTAACCCTAACCCTAACCCTAACCCTAACCCTAACCCTAACCCTAACCCTAACCCTAACCCTAACCCTAACCCTAACCCTAACCCTAACCCTAACCCTAACCCTAACCCTAACCCTAACCCTAACCCTAACCCTAACCCTAACCCTAACCCTAACCCTAACCCTAACCCTAACCCTAACCCTAACCCTAACCCTAACCCTAACCCTAACCCTAACCCTAACCCTAACCCTAACCCTAACCCTAACCCTAACCCTAACCCTAACCCTAACCCTAACCCTAACCCTAACCCTAACCCTAACCCTAACCCTAACCCTAACCCTAACCCTAACCCTAACCCTAACCCTAACCCTAACCCTAACCCTAACCCTAACCCTAACCCTAACCCTAACCCTAACCCTAACCCTAACCCTAACCCTAACCCTAACCCTAACCCTAACCCTAACCCTAACCCTAACCCTAACCCTAACCCTAACCCTAACCCTAACCCTAACCCTAACCCTAACCCTAACCCTAACCCTAACCCTAACCCTAACCCTAACCCTAACCCTAACCCTAACCCTAACCCTAACCCTAACCCTAACCCTAACCCTAACCCTAACCCTAACCCTAACCCTAACCCTAACCCTAACCCTAACCCTAACCCTAACCCTAACCCTAACCCTAACCCTAACCCTAACCCTAACCCTAACCCTAACCCTAACCCTAACCCTAACCCTAACCCTAACCCTAACCCTAACCCTAACCCTAACCCTAACCCTAACCCTAACCCTAACCCTAACCCTAACCCTAACCCTAACCCTAACCCTAACCCTAACCCTAACCCTAACCCTAACCCTAACCCTAACCCTAACCCTAACCCTAACCCTAACCCTAACCCTAACCCTAACCCTAACCCTAACCCTAACCCTAACCCTAACCCTAACCCTAACCCTAACCCTAACCCTAACCCTAACCCTAACCCTAACCCTAACCCTAACCCTAACCCTAACCCTAACCCTAACCCTAACCCTAACCCTAACCCTAACCCTAACCCTAACCCTAACCCTAACCCTAACCCTAACCCTAACCCTAACCCTAACCCTAACCCTAACCCTAACCCTAACCCTAACCCTAACCCTAACCCTAACCCTAACCCTAACCCTAACCCTAACCCTAACCCTAACCCTAACCCTAACCCTAACCCTAACCCTAACCCTAACCCTAACCCTAACCCTAACCCTAACCCTAACCCTAACCCTAACCCTAACCCTAACCCTAACC